>NC_056739.1:1399999051-1400214051 GCF_019279795.1 Protopterus annectens | reverse complement strand
GCCCTCTAACATATGCCTTCATGTCTTCAAAATGGAGGACATCCTATTACACCATATTTAACACCATGTTGGAGTTGGCAAAGGGGATTGACCTAGATTTCTGACTCTGTTCAAAATGCCATTCAATTATCTACTATCAGTCCAGTAAAGTAGGCATATCTGCATAACATCACCAGCAGATACTCATTGCACATACACAAGGAATGTTGGTTCCAACCAAAACAGGATGTATGCAGGCAGGTGCAGCATCATGGATTGGTAAAGGGCTATCAGCAATATTTTGAGGTACAAATAAAAGTGGATCAAAGCTATGTTCTTGCTTTCCTACCCGTATGCAGTATACTCCATGCATTTATAGAACTGAGAACCACCATATCAAAGAGCCTAAGCCCTTTGCTGAATTGGTCTGAGAATGGTACGTGCTTGAAGAACAATAAAAGGCTTTGAAGAAAAGTGGCAAGACATGTCAGAATTCACCAATCTATCCACCATCAGTGTGGACTGTAGAAGGTTTACAGGACAGTGGTCTGCCATGAACTAATAATAGTATATGGAGATGGTATTGCTGCCTGAGGATCATAATGAGGAGAAAACAAATATATTTCAAGTAACTTTTATGTCTTCAGCACATGAAACAAAGCAGGAAGACAGGATAGATGTCCTGAGAGAAAAAAAAAACTTTTTGAGGAGGCTGCCAAAGTTGCCTGGGCAAAAATTTTTAATTGAGTGAAAAGTAAAGAAAACATAAGCACCAACAGTGCTGAGGAATCCCTCTAGCCCATATCTCAATCTAAGCACAGTTAGCATTACCATATAAAGTGCTGCTACACTATTTGCATTGAAACACTTCACATTCATCTACCAGCTTACAAAAAAAATGACAGTGTAGAATGCTCAAAATATGCAAACATTCCTACAATGGGGCCAGGCCCAGGGGATGATGGCTCCCTGCTGTTGAAAAAAGTAGCAGTTCACAAAAATCACAAGATCTGATAAGCCAAAGAAGACCCATAAAGATGACAGAGTGGACTACTGAGGTTGAGAAAGAAATGATGCATTGTTACTGTTATGCAAAAAGCCTAGAATTTCCAGACACAGGATATACAAAAAGATTAAGAGAGAAATTAAAGGAAAGACAAATACTTCCACAAGAAAAACGGTCAGAAGCTTCAAATAAAAATTTGTGTTCACTAATACAACAGATTTGTGAAAAAACATTATATAGACCAAGAAACTTTGAGTTGTATGGAAAAAGGATGTGCAAAAATATAAACAACAAAACCTACAGATTTTTGAAAAATATAAAAAAAGAAATATGGACATGGGAAAGAGAGAGAGATTTGATATGGTGCAATATTTATGCAAAGTTAAAAGTCAAATTAATTAATACAAAAAAGGCAGTCCCAATGATATTTGAAAAGAAATACAGACAAAGACATCCAGATATGGAAAATTTCACAATAAAAAAATAATATCACAAAGAGGGAATGTAGAAAATAAGATTAGTAAAATAGAAGTTAAAAAATAGAAGTTGATGTTATGGAATGCCTGCAAAGTGAAGGATTTGGTGTAGAAGGGTTAACACAGGTTACATCACAGCATGATAGAACAAGTCTCCAAAGTCAAGAGAAACAGGAAAATCAGGAGTCATCTGAAGAAGAAATATGAACATGGGAAAAAAAGAGATTTAATATGGTGTAATATTTATGCAAAGGAGAAAGCAAACTAATCAATACAAAAAGAGCAGCACCAAAGATATTTGACGAGAAATACAGGCAAAGGAATCTGGCCATGGAAAACTTAACAGTACAAAAAAATAAGAAGACAAAGAGGAAAATTAGAAAAGAAGATTAGTAAAGGAGAAGTTAGAGAAATAGAAACTGAGGTTATAGAGTACCTGTGAAGTGAAGGATTCAGTGTAGACAATCTAACTAAGAAAGCACCACAGCAGGCTAGAGCAATTGACATCCAAATTAAGGAGAAACCAGTGGAACAGGACACAACTGTTCAGTTGCCATATGAAGATATTTTGGAGCCTTCCACAGGAAACCAGTATAATGTTTACTTGAAGCTGGACAGAAAGGGAAGGAACCAGAAACTGTGACAACTCTGACACATTAAAAATTGAGGAGTGTAGGCCAGTTAGTTCTACCACCCTAGAACACAAAAAAGGAAAAAAACTAAGGGTAATGCTGCTCAATGCCAGAAGTCTAAATCTCAAAATGCACGCACTCGAGGCCCTTCTCAGTATGGAGAACATCGATGTCTGTGCTGTGACAGAAACCTGGTTCAAGGCTCCTGAGAGCACCCCAGCGCTATCAGGTTTTACCTCATATCATGCGTTCCGGCCCCAAAATCTGGACAATACCAAGAAAGGAGGGGGGGTATCCATATTCATCAAGGACACCCACACCTCAAGACTGGTGGCAACGCACGATGCATCGGAGACCATCCAGGTGCAATTAACCATAGGCAAGACTGCTCTGCAAATTGTAGCATGTTACAGGCCACCCTCACAAACTCAGGAACCTCACATGGCCTTCCTGAAAACACTAGAGGGGATAAATGTATCACCAAACACCATCATACTAGGTGACTTCAATTACCCTAATATAGACTGGGAACACTACTCAAGCCCAAACACCCTAGCCCAAAAGTTCCTGGAATTCATAAACTCAAATGCCATGGAACAACTAGTCACCATCCCCACAAGAGGAGATAACATACTTGATCTCATCATCACGAACATGGGAGCACAATGTTCAACACCGGAGGTGTACCCCTCACTGGTGAGATCAGACCACAAACTAATCTCGCTGGAGGTCCTCATCCCACCCCACCTGAAATAAAAAGACCACAGTAAAGAACTTCTCAAAAGCCGACTTCACACTTCTAAAGACTAGTGTGGTCTCCTTTAAGGCCCCCGAGCCGGCGGAAAACAGTACTCAAGCCGCTGAATCACTTACAAATGCCTTCTACCAGCACCTGCAGGACTGCATGGATAAGGCAATCCCAAGCAAAACAAAGACTCTTTGTACCAAAGGCAAGCGTCCAGTCTGGTGGACCCCAGCCATAAACAAACTCTACAACAAAAGGAGGAAGCTACTACAAGATAGAGCAAAATCCTTAAAAGGTAAGACACCCTTGAGCACTATAAGTAAAAAACTAAGAGCTCTCATAAAATCATCCAAAGCAAATTTCGAGTGAAAAATAGCTAAAGACTCAAAAGACAATCATAAGGCCTTCTTTAGCTATGTTAGAAACCTGGGAGGAAACTCCCAGATATGCTCAGAGCTAGTTCAAAATGATGTGAAGATTACTGATCCTACAGACATTGCCAACATACTGGCTGACAGGTTCAGTGCAAACTTCTCCCCCCCCCAAAAGGAGAGACATCTATACCAAACGATTGCAGCCCCCAAACATCTTCAGCCCAAGTGAGAACTGCTCTCTCCAAAGCAAAAACACAGCATCCATGGGACCTGATGGTGTCCCCGGCTGTGTGCTCCATGAACTCAATGAGGAATTAAACCCACAGCTAGGACAGCTGTTTAATCAAAGTCTTACCTCTGGATACGTACCCAGGAGTGGCGCACTGCAACTGTGGTACCACTTCACAAAGGCGGTGCCTCCACCGACCCTGGAAATTACCGGCCCATTAGCTTGACAAGCCTTATCTGCAAAGCCATGGAGAGGATCATAATGGACCTCATAAATAAAGACATAGGGAATTTGCAGACTTTGGATCCAACCCAGTTTGGCTTTGTCAAAGGCAGATCATGCCTTTTAAACTTGGTTGACTTTTTGAAACAGTCATCAAAGCCATTGATGAGGAAAGGCAGTCCATACAGCCTACCTCGATCTGGCTAAGGCCTTTGATACAATACCCCATTCGGGTATCATTGAAAAACTCATCAGCTTAAATGTCAACCCATACATCACAAGATGGGTTGCAAACTGGCTGAGTGACAGAACCCACAGGGTCAGAGCTGCTGGCGCCATGTCAGACTCAAAGCCTGTCACAAGTGGTGTCCCACAGGGCTCAGTCCTGGGCCCACTCTTGTTTGGCATCTACTTTTCCAGTACAAGCAAACACAGGAGGGTTATGGCTGACAAAGTTTGCAGATGACTGCAAACTGGCCATAGTAGAAAACACATCTGACACAGATATCCTTCAGAAGGGTCTCACAGAAACGGATAACTGGTGCCAGAGCCATGGCCTAAAGTTAAATGCCAAAAATGCATAGTCATACCCTTCGGGAAAAACAAGGTTACCCCTAGCTACCAAATAGGTGGCAATCCACTGAGCACAGAAGAAGTTATCAGGGACCTGGGGACCCAGGTTGATAGTAGTCTGTCATTCGACACCCATGTAGCTAAAGTAGTTAGGAAGACCTTCTACATTGCCCACCTTATCATGAAGGGATTCTCATCTAGATCAAGGGAGGTCATAGTCTCCCTTTACTCATCACTCATCAGACCAATGATTGAGTACAATGCCCCATTCGGAATGTATCTGACCCGACACTTGCAGCAGCTGGAGAGGCCACAAAAGTTCCTCACCAAAAGGATAAAGGGTCTCAAAATCTGTCCTATGCTGCCCGACTGAAAGAACTCCAGCTCTATTCAGTCGCCACGCTTGCTCAGAGGTGACCTTTGCCTAACATACAAGGCCATGTCAAACCCAGATTTGATGAATATGCTTCACCTCAAAAATCTAGATCCATCAGAGCCAAAAGGGCGGAGACTTAAACCTTGACACGGCTATTAATAGGACGTGCTGGAGGGATAGATTCATCACCCAAAGACTCCCTATGCTGTGGAACAAAATCCCGGTACATGTGAGGCAGAGCACCTCGCTGGCCTTGTTCAAGAGAAATCTTGACCAATGGATGGGAGATCGCAGATATACCCCAGGGATTACCTCAGTGTCACTGCTCGACAGAGGCACAGCAAAATAATGGGTATAGTTCCCCATACTAAAGGGGTGGCGTAAGCCACAAAACGATGGGCTAGGCTTGTAAATGCCCTCGGGCAGATAGCCTAGTATGAACCTATGAACCTATGAACCTATATGACAGAGCAATGGATGACACAGGGTGAAATTGAAGAGAATGTGCCACAGGAAGATGCTATAGAACTTTCTGTAGAATGTCTGCAGGAAATGGAGAACAAAAAAATGTGTCCTCGGTTTAGAAAAAAAAATGAGTTAAGAGAATAGTTGCTTGATTTAACAGATATAGACATATTAAGATCAATGAAAGAAACAGACTGCAGAAGGTCAATAAAACCCAAAAAGTCAGAAGTTTGATAAAACAAATGAACACAGCAGTTAGGACTTTCCATAGAGATCCATGCGATATAACAGAAGTAAACAGGATATATTACTGTGCAGCTAAATTAATAACAGATAAAATTTTACCACAAGAACACAGGGTAGAGAGGGAAAGGAAGGTGATAAAATGAATACCATCATGGAAGCATCGAATAGAAAAAACTATAAAGAAATTAAGGCAATAAGTGTCACTGTTAGAAGAGTATAAAAGAGGGAACAAATCAACAAATATACTCTGAAAGACGTGATAAAAGCAATGCACAGTATTATAATGGATCAGGGTTTATCATGCAGTATCGGAAATAATAAACTAAAACTATCAGCACAGGCAGAAAAACTTAGAAGATACACAGATAAATATAAAGGAAAAGTACAAAATAAGCAGTTTATTGATGACCCAAAAAAGTTTTATAGAGAATTGGGAAACAAGGCAAAAGGAATTGAAAGACTGCTAAAAAAAAAGAAGAAATAGGTACATTTTGGAAAAGGATTTACGAAGATCCTGTGGAACATAACAAAGATGCTAAATGGATAGACGTAGAAGAAAGAATAAGAAGTTCAAAGATGCAAGATATGAAATGTGATGAAGTAACAGCCAGAGAGATTGAAGCAAAGTTAAGAAAAGCCTCTAATTGGAAACCCCCAGGCCCAGATGCAGAACCTAACTTCTGGTTAAAAGTATTAACATCTTTGCACAAAGATTTAGCCATGAGTAAGAACAATTTATATGCACATCCCGAACAGACACCAACCTGGCTAACAACAGGAAAAACAATACTCCTACTTAAGAGTGAACATGCAAGCTACCCTAAAAATTATAGACCAATAACTTGCCTTCCAATGACATATAAACTATATATTGGAAATTATGCTGACAGAGTTTATAGTCATTTAGAAGAAAACTCAGTTATGGCAATAGAACAAATGGGCAATAAACGAAAGTCATATGAATCAAAGGATCATTTGTTGTTAAATAAAGTCATAGTGGAGAACTGTAAAAAGAGGAAAAAATCTAAGAATAGCATAGATTGACTACAAAAAAGCATTTGACAGTATCCTACATTCATGGATAAAAGAGTGCTTAAAAATGTATAAGATACACCTTACACGGATAAACTACATCACAGCAACCATGAAACAGTGACAAACCACTTTGCAGTTAAGCCATGATAAAGGACAAATTATTATTTCAGAGATAAAAATCCAAAGGGAGTATTCCAGGGTGACTCTCTGTCACCGTTGCTCTTTTGTCTTGGCTTTAACCCATTAAGTTGTCTGCTTAACAGATTAGGTCATGGCTATAATTTGGATCCCAGAAAGCAACAAAGTGTAAGTACTTCTCATCTTCTCTTTCTCAATGATTTAAAACAGTACAGCTCATCAGATGAGGAACTGAAAGCATAACTGCAAGTATTTATTTATTTGCATTTGTTTGCCAGGATGGTCCAGCTGGGCCAGAAGTGCCCATTTTTGGTGGAGTCCCGAGGAGAAAAGCTGCACGTATAAGACATTTCAAATACAATACAGAATTTACATTAATAAAGACATTTAGTACATATTATTGGCAGCTTATACAACTGGTGAAAAACACTGTACATAAGTAATTATTCTCAAACCAAAGATATTATACAAGCAATACGGAGTATATACATGAGAACATTCCATATGAGTAGTTTTTACCTAGCAATGTGTATATAGGACACTTCATGCAGTGGGTACAAAGCAGATATAGGAATTAATCAGAGACTAGGTACTTAAACATTTCACATGTTTAGCAGGTGTAGTAGCTGAGCGATAGGCTATATGAGTCCTTTTGCAAGAATCAGCAAAGTTGGTGGATATTGTTGCAGATATAAGTGATGTTATGATAATAAGGTAGGCTGCGAGAGTACCTGAATGTCTCACCTGTTCAATGGTAGGCCTATAAGGGTTAGGAGGAGAAGGAAGTAGACAGGAGGGATCAATGGGAGGACAATGAGGGTTAGTAGAAGAGGGAAGTGGACGTGATGGAGAGGCCAAGTAAGTAAAAAGACAGGTGGATGTGAAAGGAGGATGCCAGAGTACTAGAGTGGGGGTGAGAATAGTTGTGATGGTTGAAGTTAGGTTATATTAGATGTGGTGTTAGCACATGTGCACAGCCAAGATCAGGAGAGGAGTTGGTTTCAGAGATGTTTTGGAAAAGGTTATTTAGAGGGTGGATCTAAGTGTTGGGGGAGGGAGTTCCAAAGTTTTGCGATGGTAAAGGAGTAAAGCATCTGGCCAGCCGAACGTTTGGGTTTTTCTACATTTATGAGCAGTTGGTTCTTGAATCAGAGTGGTCTGTTGGGATGGTACAAAGTAAGTGCAGAAGATAGAGCAGGACACATGGATGGACTATGAATGCGTTTGTGAGATGTAGTTAGCTGGATAAAGGTGAGATAGTCGGGGAGGTCAAGCCATTTTAGGTTGCGCAATGATACGCAATGGTGGGATGAGTAGGAGGTATTAGTTACAAACTTAGCAATTTTGTTGTAGCATGAGTCTAGTTTGGACTTTAGATAGGACTGAATGTTGGTGAGGAGGGGGACACTGTATAAAAGAGAGGGTAATAGAAAAGAAGAGGCAAGGGAAAGTTGGGCTTATGCACTAAGTAGATGTTTGTCTTGGTAGAGTGCCAAGCTTTTGATATGTCTTTTAGACATTGGACTGGATGTGCAGGTTGAATGTGAGACTTTCATCTATGATGACACTTAGGAGTTTTGTGCTAGGTACAATGTCAATGGTGCAACCATTTAGGGATTGAACGGTGAAGTTCTCATTTCGTAGGGGTGTGAGCTTTTTGGGAGCAAAGATTACTAGTTTGGTTTTGTTGGGGTTCAGGGAAAGATGATTATTAGACATTCACATTTTGGTAGGGGTGAGGCCATTTTGGGTGAGTTGGTGTAGTTCTGAGGAGTTGTTTGCAGTGAAGATGATAGTGGAGTCATTTGCAAACTGGATGATTGAACCTTGAGAGAGTGTGGTGTGGAAGTTATTGATAAATATGCTAAACAGAAGTGGGCCTAAAAGGGAGCCTTGAGGAATACCAGTGGTGGTGTTTAGGAAAGGGGAGTAAGGGTTCTGCCATTTAGTTGATTGTTGCCTGTTAATGAGGTAATAAGTGAATCAGTTTAGAGTTTGAGGTGAGGTACCTATGTTAGAGAGTTGTGTTAGAAGGAGAGAGTGGGGTATAGTATCAAAAGCTTTAGAAAGATCAAGAAATAGTGAAGATTTTACCAGCATCACTGGCTCAGTTGACAATGCCCATGAAGGATATGAGGGTAGTGGTGGTACTATGTCCTGTCCTAAATCTGTGTTGGATGGGGGAGATGATGTGGTTTTGAGTCAGATGTGGAAGAAGTTGAGAATGAATACATTTTTCCAGAATCTTAGAGATGGGTGATATTATAGCAACAGGGCAGAAGTTGGTGGTGTCTGTGTTGGGGCCCCTCTTGTGTAGAGGGAGGATATAAACTGTTTTTTTCCAGATGATGGGCATATAGGATTCGTGGGATAGATCTGTTGAGAAGTATGCTGATAGGGTAAGCATTTCAGTCGGCTGAGATTTGCAGGTATTTGGCAGGTATATTGTTAGGGGCATTTGTGCATGGTTTGAGTTTTAGAAGCAATTTTTAATAGCTGAGGTGGGTATAGGTGGCAGAATAATGTTGGGAATAGAGGGTGTACTGGTGTTAGCTGTGGAGGGGTCTGTGGTGGACAAGTTGGTCTTGGGAAAGGTAGTGGTTAGATTGGTTATAGTATCTATGAAATAGGAGTTGAAGGTTGCAGCAGTTTCAATGGGTGTTTTATTTGGGTCTGGGCAAGGATTATTACTAGATCCTGGGTTTAATAAAGAGTTGAGAGAGCTCCAGAGCTTCTTTGGGTTTTGCTTATGTTGATTCTGTAATGTAAGGTAGCATTCTTTTTTTGTTTTTTAGTACTCGGAGCTGTTTGTACTGGGTGAGGTCAGATGGGTTTTTAGCAGATTTTCCATGATTTGTCCCTGCATTTCATGAGATCCTTAGTGGATTTTGTTAGCCAACTGGCATGGTTGGTCTTTAATCTCTTTTGTCTAAGGAGAGCAAGATTGTTTAGTATGCTGAGGAAGGATGAGTTGAAGAACTCAACTGCCTCATCATGAGGAAGTGATTTTAGTGCATCCCAGTTGATGCTAAGCAACCTTTGGTTAAAGCTAGATGGACAGAACTAGGATTCATCTCTGGTAATGGGGGAGATGATGTGGTTTTGAGTCAGATGTGGAAGAAGTTGAGAATGAATACATTTTTCCAGAATCTTAGAGATGGGTGATATTATAGCAACAGGGCAGAAGTTGGTGGTGTCTGTGTTGGGGCCCCTCTTGTGTAGAGGGAGGATATAAACTGTTTTTTTCCAGATGATGGTTGGTCTTTAATCTCTTTTGTCTAAGGAGAGCAAGATTGTTTAGTATGCTGAGGAAGGATGAGTTGAAGAACTCAACTGCCTCATCATGAGGAAGTGATTTTAGTGCATCCCAGTTGATGCTAAGCAACCTTTGGTTAAAGCTAGATGGACAGAACTAGGATTCATCTCTGGTAACGCTGTACTGATGTGTATTAATTGTTGTGGTACATTCACATTGTATAAAGGCTGGTAATTGGTCACTTATACTATTGGAGAGTGTACCAGTGGACGTGATCTTATTTAGGTCAGACACTAAAATCCAGTCTAGGATTGAGCCATTAGTATTAATTGTATTAGGCCTGGTTATGGTGTTAACTAGCTGGGTGAACTTATATAGATTGATATTGCAGTTATAGGGGTGTGAGGATATGTCTAGCCAGCTGATATTTGCATCTCCTAGTATGATAGTCTCATTTTTTATGTTAGTAGATGCCCAGGCAAGGATTTCCTTAAGCATTAGGATGTTATTGCCTGGGGGAATGTAAATGACTATCACACAGAGGTTCTTTGCAATTATTCATTTTAAGGAAAAAACTTGGAGTTCGGTGGTGAAGAACTGTGGGATGGGTTTTGTATATGGGACAATAGTGAAGGACATGAGGTATATTAGACAGATGCCACCACCCATTTTGGGGGTCTGTCAGCCCTAAGACCAGTGAAATCTGGGGGAAGGAGTTATGTGTCCTTAATAAAGGGTTTTAGCCATGTTTTAGTTGTGGCAATAATATCAGGTTTGTTGTGGACTATCCATGCATGGAATCAAATATTTTATTTCTGATGCTTTGTAGGTTAATTGTAGTGAAGTTGGTTGATTTATGGTAGTTGGGGGGGGTGCAGAGGAGAAGAGATGGGACCCGGGTTGGGATGTATGTCTCCGCATAGCATTAGGTTTGTTACAGGCTATGGGAGAGTAGTGTATTCTAGTTTCCATTTTACTTTGATTGGATAATTTAGAGAGAAAATATTATTGTTGTGGTGATGGTGGGAGAGGATTTTTACTCTCGTACATAATAATATTCTTATGTTGTAAAGGCTGGCTGAAATTTGTGAGAAGGAAGTTGTGTGTTCAGACTGTATGGGAGAGAGGATAATGGGCAATGGGAGAAAGAGGTACAAGAATGATGTAGAGAAGCTAGATGAAGTAGGATATTGAAAGATAGTGATAAGGTAAGTAGAGTAGTGATAGTAGAGATGGACATTGTAGTATGGGATGTGTGTGGCTAAAGGAGTGAGAATTAGTGTGCGATAGCAAGATGTGGTGGTGGAGAAGAGGTTGCACTGATGGGGTAATGATGAGGTGAGCTAAGATGCTGGGTATGTGTGGGTTTCGTTGGAGGTGTGGCTAATGGTGTAATGTGAGGGAAAGTGAAGAGGTGTGGCTAGTGGTGTAATGAGAGTGGAATTAGAGGGGGATATTTGGGTGGTGGGGTAGGGGGGAAGAGCTAGAAAAAGCATAAATGTAATTGATGTGCGGGTGGGTGTGAATGGCGGTAGGTCAGGGGAGTGGAGTGAGCCTGTGAACAGTGAGGGTGAACGAAGCGGCTTGAAACCAACTGCTGAGTTGCTCTCTGGAAAGAAAGCTATCAATAAGGTAGAAAATCTGGAGGGGGAGCAGATGTTCAAAGTATTTAAAGATGACGCCGCAACTCTGTGGAGGAATAAGTAAACTCTCAATATGAAGAGGGAGGGAATAGACAGGACTGGCAGGGCTGGGAAACTTACAATAAGATTACGTTAGGAGACCGAGAGAAAGTGAGGGGCTAACAGCTAGGGCTTGGAGAAAGCTGTGAGAAAACAGGTTTGACAGGGCTGGGAAACTTACACAGATTGAAACAGCACAGTGGCCGAACACCGATGAGAGCATTCAGTACCAGTTTAAAAGCAGTAACAGCAATGTGTTCTAGTAAGCTAAAACAGTGTATTTCCAAGTTATAAACAGTAAAATCCAGCAAGTTTAACAGTAAAAGGTCATTACTTCCTTAAAGTAATTAAACCTACAGCTACACAACATATAGGAAGTGACCAAGACAGTATAGGTATTTTAAAGGTGAAGTTGTATACTTTAACAATTTAAAAGCAGTAAGAGCAATGTGTTTTAGTAAGCTGTTTAATAAAATCAGACTAAGTCAAGCTGAAACAGTGTAGTTCCAAATTGTAAACGGTAAAATGCAGCAAGTTTGTCAGTAAAAGGTGCTTATTTCCTTAAAGTAAGTAAACCTACAACTGTAATCTAATTAGGAAATGACCGAGACAACATAGAAATTGTACAGGTGGGGTTAAGCACTTAAGTAAGTTGCATAATAGAAGTATTAACACACCAGTGCAGAGCCTCTTAAATTAAATTAAACAGAAACATATTCCTTTGAATCTTCTATATTACAAATGGTACTTACAGTTATGCACACTACTGAGGGATGCTCATGGGACAGAGACAAATAGAGTGTAGTCAGGCAGAGGTTTATAGTATTTAAAGCTGGTGCCACAGCTCAGGGAAGGAATAAGTAAACTCTCAAGAAGAAGAAGGAGGGACTAGATAGGATTGACAGGGCTGAGAAGCTTACGATAAGATTATGGTAGGAGTCAGAGAGAAGGGGGGCTAAGAGTCAGGACTTGGAGAAAGCTGTGAGAAAACAGGTTTGATAGGGCTAGGAAACTACAATAGAATTATGTTAGGAGAACAAGAAAAGGGGGGAGCTATGAACAAGAACGTGGAGAAAGCTGTGAGAAGTGAAAAACAATCATCCAGCTAGCCCAGGTCAGTACCGGCATCTGTTTATCTTTATGAATTCAAAAGCAGATTTAGTAGAGCATCAGGGAAGTAAAATATAAATTAAATGTAAAACTTTGGGAAACTATTTATTCATTACAATAAATGGCAGAATAAAATATAAGAATATAAAATAAGAATGACATTTGGTCTTGATAAATGTGCAAAAGCAACCTTTAAAGTGAGAAAGCTGTAGCACCAAGAAAACAACAGTTTGGGACAAGAATGTGATATAAAAGAACTTAAGTAAGAGGAAGTGTATAAATATTTAGGAATTGATGAATGATCAACAATAAAGCATGAACAAATGTGAATAAAACTTCATAAAGCATATTTTAGAAGATGTATATTAATCCTGAAAACAGCACTGACAGCATTGACATCTAGGAACAAAATTCAAGCTATAAACCAATTTGCTCTTCCTGTCCTAACTTACGGTTTTGGAGTGATTGAGTGATCCCAAATAGTGTTGGATAGATTAGACAGAAAAACAAGAAGGATGCTTCATGCTCATCAAATGATTTATAAAAAATAGTGCATACCAAGGTTATACTGTATATTCCCTGTTCCGAAGGAGGTATGGGCCTCTTTGAAACTGATTACCTGTAGAGATCTGGAATCATGGGCCTGCATACGTCTCTGCTGACCTCATAAGACCCACATGTAGTGCATGTTTTGAAACATAAGGAGAATAAATCTAAGATGACTTCCCTTCCTAGTCTAGCAGAGGCATATCGGAGTCAAGGGGAATGGAAATCATACTAGAAGTAGATAAAAATCAGGCATCAACTGAATATGCCAAAAAACAAATGAAAGAATATAAGGCAAAGGATCAGATAAGAAGGCAAGAAATGTGGAAAATGCATAAATATAGTTGCAAGTATAGAAAACTCCTGGAAGAACCTCATGTTGATCAGGATCAAATGCAGGAATGGTTAAGGAGAGGCGAATTCATACAAAAAGATGAAAGGTTAATATTGGCAGCCCAAGGTAGTAGGCTATGTACACGTTGGTTTACAAAGTCCATTGAGCATGTGGGAGAAACAGAAAAATGTAGGTTTTGTAAAACAGAATTGGAAAAAGTTGCTCACCTTGTTGTTAGTTGTGATATACTAATGGCAGAAGGACTGCATACTGAAAGGCATAATAATGTGGCAAGAGTGTTGCACTGGGGATTGTACAAACATTATAATAATGAAGTAGCTGAAAAATACTGGAGACATGAGCCATAAAGCATCATAGAAAATGATGAAGTCTACATCACATGAGATCACCCATTACCAATGGTTCAAAAGATAGATGCGAGAAAACCAGATATAGTAGTCCATGAAAAGAAGATAAAAGTAGCACTGATCATTGAAATTGCTAGACCCAGTGACTACAGTGTCTTGCACACAGAGAGACACACAGTCATAAAATATCAGGATTTGCAGGCAGAAACAATAAAAATATGTTAGAAAGATACCAGATAGTTCCAATAGTAGTAGGAGCAATGGGTCTTATAAAAAAATCTACAATTGTATTTAGATATGTTATCAATACATGTAACTCTGTATGAATTGCAGAAGGAGTCATTATTGGGCACATTGCAGGTGCTGTGAAGAGCATTTCTGGCTGACATCAAAGATTGAAACAATATTAATTTCATGAACTTTAATCATACTTCAACTTAGGAATGGTGTCCATTCCCATCATGGTATTAGAAACCATAAAAATTTGGAGAAATTAAAAAAAAGTCATAAGCATAATAGGACAGAGGACGTTTCACATATATGCCTAGCATATCCTGTGAAAAGTATATAATTCTGCACATGTTGGTGTCCTAGCAATCAATTTGTTCCAAGCAGTCTGCAGTCCATAGGATCCTCAGTCCAGAAGTTGACATTTCCCCAGTTCCTATAGAGACATTTTGTTTTCCTTTAGCAGTTGACCTGGTCCAGAAAGAGAGAAACAGAGACAAAGAGATGCAGAGGGAGAGAGAGGTTGCAGATAAGCCAATAATTCATATATGTTTCTCATTGTGTATATGCAGAGCACACTTACTTTCATTTAGATATTATAAACATACTTGTTTTTATACTACAGCTACAGCATTCTTCTGTGCACATTAATTCTGTATGCATTCTCTGGAAAGGCACTTCAATTACATTTGCTGCGGCATGGTCAAAGAATCTGTGCATAAGTCTTTTGGGGGTAAGTGTAACGATGTTTTAATTCCTACTTGCTGGAGCTCCATACCTGAAGCTATCCATTTAATTGATGATATCAAAAACTTTTATAAAAACAACTCTTATTTCACCAAAGAAAACAAATGAACTTCTTCAGAGATACAAGCTAATTTTGCTACATTCCTGCCCTCTCCTTCTTTTTTCCTAATTGCTATCTATTTTCTGTAAATCCTCTTTGTAACTCAAAGAGAAATCTAACCAATAATCATGCACAAAAGTAACAAGAAACCAAAAACAACAGAGGGCCCCCACAAAGTCACTCCACCACTGCAAAAACAGCTCCTGAAGCATGAATATGCAAAGACATTTATTTATTAAACAAAGTAATCAAATAAAAACAAGTTAAGCACTTTCATCCCCTGCATTGAACTAGGACTTCTTCAGAACTAGTGTTGTTGGTTTCAAAGAGAAATATACTACATAAAAAGGCAAAAGACAAGGGATATGGGGTATTTAAGGAAAAATAAAATAAATGTTAAATATTTAAGAGTCTGCCAATTAATAATGCTGATACAAAAACATTAGGACTAAACCATGAATCAACCACCCTTTTGAACTGTTCCATATTCCCATGCTTGTAATTTCAAAATGTAAGCTATTCCATACCCTACCACCTTTAAGATGGAAAAAGTTATCGCAAACTGCATGTATTTATTTCAGGCAAAGACACCAAACACCTACAATTTGTGGTGTTAAGAATATAGTTAAACAAAACTAATATCCAGAGGGAGTGAGTCTGCTTCATCCATAATACACTTATACATTAATTAATAGATTTCCATAAATTAATCTGTACCTTACAGTATATACAAGCAGTTATTTTAATCTTTCATTATACTGCCTCATCCTCATAGTCATTCTACTGAAAGAGTTCTGGATATGCTCAAGTCTCAAACTGGGTATTATTATAAACACAACCACAATATTCCATAATGGGTCTGATTGCACACATATATAGTGTCACCAGAACACAAGCTTCCAGTTGTGCTTAGGATACCATAACACTTCCCTATAACACTAATATGGTGTTCATTAAAACTGAGGAAGGAGTTAACTACAATTCCCAAATCCTTCTTTAACCATAATAATTGGTTTTCTACAACATATGGATATTTTAAATTGTTTTTCCCGTAATGTAGAATATATTTTTTGCATTGAACTGCATTCTTACCAACTTGGACCATTTAAATAAAGTGTTAAGATACTTCTGCAAGGACCTAAAATTCTGAATATTACAAACAATACCTCATCAGCAAATTTGCTTAACCAGATTCTGTTATGTGTTGTAAAACATATCATAAAACTATCAAACAAGACAGGCCCAATTACAGACACCTGAGAAATCCCACTGGAGATAGAATGGGAGCTATAACCCTTAACTCTATATTTTCTCTCAGATAACCTGTTTTCTACCATTCTGATAATGTATTGCTTAATGTTGGCATCATGCAGGCACTCCAGAGTAACATTTAAAAAATAATGATTCCTTTGTGTTTTTAATGGCTGCTCTGTTCAGTTCTTGATATTTTGTGTTATATTTTTCAATATGTATACTAATATATCCTTTATTAATTTCATTGACTGCGTATTGTTAACTCTCCTACATTGGTTTTAATTTAATAATGTATATGGTATTGAATTTGTACATGACTTGTATTTGCCTCCTTGGCCCATGTCATGGCTAAA
The DNA here is from genome assembly GCF_019279795.1 of Protopterus annectens. Lineage (NCBI taxonomy): Eukaryota > Metazoa > Chordata > Ceratodontiformes > Protopteridae > Protopterus > Protopterus annectens. The sequence continues at coordinate 1,400,197,577 of NC_056739.1, read as the reverse complement.
AAAATGTCCTTGGTCCAGTTCACTTATATATATATATATATATATATATATATATATATATATATATATAAATAAATAGTAACCTTTCTCCTAGGGCCTCCACTGAAAATGGGCACTTACCCAGTCAGACTTTCTTGGGAATCAAATGTCAGTAAAAAAATAAAGCACACCTTATTAAATCTTCTGGTTCCTTGGCATAACTATTTATTCTGTAGATGTTCTTTTTTTTTTTTTGAAGATTGTAAAATTATTGTTCTTAAGTGTTTTTGTAATACTTTGGAGCTTTTCTCCCTGGCATCCACTGAAAATGGGCAACTACCCAGTCAGACTTATCTGGTAATCAAATGTCAATCAGTAACTATCTAATGGAATAAATAAATAAGTAAATAAATAAATAAATAAATAATGCATACTTTATTAAACCCGAGGGCACTTTGGCAATGCCTTCAGAGGAGTTTCAAAAAAGTTACACACCAAAAAAACAAACTTTAAATAGACAAACAACAAATTAAAATCACTCTCAAATGAACTAATCAATTGATCTGTCATATCAGATATTTAAAATTACACTCCATATTCACCCATAAAGGATTCAATATACTATATTTCACAATATAAATAGATTCTTTAAATAAAATTTTTCTTTCAAATTCATGCTACATCTAAAATCCACATTCATTTGTTCAAGAATTGTATCCCTAATCAACTCATGATTACCATCATGCCATTCTTTAAAGTGCTTGGTCACAGGACTTTAAATTTTGCCAGTCTTAACATCCATTATGTGTTCCAGTAATTTATTTCTAAATGTACTTTTTGTTTCCTCTATGTATGCCAAATCAGAAGAGCACTTAAGAGCGTATGCTGCATTCTTTGCAACATGAGTATATTAATCACATGCTTGAAATCTCACCTTATTTATTCTCTTAGAAGGTTTAACTATAGTACAAGAACCACAGAAGCAAGTTTTCCTATGGTTCTCGTATGTTTGTAGGTATATACTTTTCTATTGTAATAGGTGAATTACAATTTAGTTTTTGTAAACTGTTGAGGCTTAAAGGTGTATGCACAACAACAACAATGAAGGGATCCAGCCAGTTGCCACTAGATTGGGCTATAATACCTTGAATCAGCCTTATACTCACACAGTGTTCCAGTCCCAAGCATTTACTTTTTAATTTGGTAAAGTTTTGCTTTTACTTTCATTATAGTTTCTATACACAACTCTCTCCATAACTGCCAAACAACCCTGTTTGTCTGCTTGTAGTGATAATTATTTAAAGTATTCCACAGCTACTCAGATCAGTCTTTTGTTAGATACTGATATTTATAAGTCTATTCCTCACCTTACACTGATAGTTTTTTAGCCCTTCTCGCTGTGGGGGGAGGGATCCATAAGTTCCTGGTTAATTCTGTTCTGGCTGCTCTCTACTCCATTCTCCCTATCTGCTACTCCCACCCCACCCCCTGATTATCTTCATTAGTCAGCCCCCTCCTAGGGTGCCATCCTTAATCAAATTCTCTACTACCTAACTCACATTCATTTCATCCTGTAGCTATTGTATCTTCCCTACCCCTCTGTTCATTGTGCCTGCACCGCAAGTAAGTTGAGCAGCATCTCCAGTTTGTCCACATTACAAATTGGCTAACTCACAAAACTAGCTAAAGTGTAGTAACAAGTAAGTAAGTTGAGCAGTATCCCCAGTCTGTCCCCATTACAAATTGGCTAACTCACGCTAGCTAAAGTGTAGTTCACCCCTGCCCCCTCCAGCTATCATATTCCTAACCTTAAAATTTTCCTAGAAATATATTAACTATAGGACTCTTAAATAAAAATTGTATTAAAAAATAGCGAATCTATAGCTAGCAAAATTAAGTGCTAAAACTGGTGTAATTTAAGAGCTAAAATACTTACCTTACAGCTTTAGGAAGCCCTAGGAAACCTTGTTAATTGTGAAAGTTTTTATGTAGGTAAGACAACCAGAAAACTTTGATGTAGAATTCATGAACATATTTTAGCCTTTTAAAAAGAAGACAACAATAACACCTTAGTGAAATATGTTGCAGTTTGTGATGTTTTTTAAAAAAATAGTTTCTTTGTATTAGACTATATTAATAAGCAGCCACTAAGGAGAGTTACTAACACAATACTTTAATATAAAGAAGTTAATTGCCGTATATTGTTGTCAGCTGATAAGTGACCAGGATTAAATTAATATATTAATATTAAACATTTGCTTAAAACACAGATAATTTAAATATTATGGTTTCAATTTATGTTGTTTTGCTAAGAATGCTTAGTAATTGACAATATTTATTGATATACTTTGTTTAGTAAGTTTTAGAGTGTGTCAACTGACTTATCAGCTAACTGATCATGTGACTTTTTGGCATTATTTAAGTGAGCTGTGTAACTTTGGTTTCACTCTGATGAAGTTCTGACGTATTAAACAATGAAAGTGCTTAGCTATTTCAATATTTTTCTTTTCTTTGTGTACAGTTATTTTGATGCTCTCTTAATCTCCATTTGGTTGACACATTTGCAGCGTTTTTAAGTTTTGACCATTGTTTCAAACCCAGCTGGCCCCTATGTTTTGAATCCATTAATTTTGTTTCACTACAACCTCTATTAACAAAGATTTTACTTATATTTTTTAGTTTCTTTCAAAAACAATGTGAAAATAAATAAATAAATAAATAAAACATTCAGTAGACAGCTGTTGCATCCTCAACAATTCACCACCGGTCAGTAAAGATATCTGAGGTGGATGTCAGGTTGTACCATACAAATATTTACCGTTAGCAGTTAACCTTCCTATGCATACTACTTTCAATTTTGTTATTATATTAATACCTTGTAAATTTAAATCCCAAAATACTATACTTATATGCAAGCTGTCACCTTCAAATATGGAGGCAAATCTATTAGTTTGAGTATAATCAATAAAATGTGTAGCTTTGTATTTGCTACACTTGCATATATAAATCATATCATCAATATATATAAAATATTTTATACTTGTTCATAAATTTATATCCATAAATATATGCCATCTTAAACAAACTCATAACTAGATTGGCATGCATAGATGCACAGGTTCAAAAAGGGCTCATGTGGTAGTATCCTTAAGCTGTTGAAGAAACTCTTCTTTATAATAAATACAATTAATAAAACATAGCTAACAAAGTACACTAAATCAATTTCATAACTAGTGGTAGATTATTCCCATTATACAAGTTCAAATCCTCAATTCTATTCAGTTTACATGGATTGACTTAATACTGGAGTAGAATTTTCTAATATCCAAATTAATCCAGTTCATACTCTCATCTCAAATAACATTTTATAGTCTTCAAAAATACTGCACAACACTAATATATGATGCAACTTAAAAACATATTTATATAAATTATCATTAAAAAGTATATTTCTAACAGAATAATCAGCATGAGGATATAACTGGTCTGCTGGAAGGTTCACTCATATTTTCGTGAATTTTAGAAAGATGATAACATGTAGTAATTTTTCTTCCCTTTAAACAAAATTTCTTACCGATATCATTCCAATTGAAACATCCCAACTTATATCCCTTTTCCTATATATTGCAACATTCTTCATTATGTATTCATGCATATTCCTATCTGCTTTTGCATGTTATGATCATTCAGGGGATCATAGCACATATATAAATATTGACTATTATGATGAATAAAAATACTGTTTCTCTTATCAGAAAGCTTAAAAGCCAAACACCTATCACAACTGAGTTCTTTTAAGGGAGCCCATTCATTAGTCATATTATAACAAAAACAGATTTATTTCTACCCCCAAAAAATAAATATAAATAAATAAATAAAAATCAGATAGCCATTATCTACTTCAAAAATCAACACTCTAGCATAATGTTTATTACATTGATTATCTTCATCCTTACTAACCTCCAGTCATTTCAACAAGTAAAATTTGAATAATGCTATAATAATGTGCCTACATTTGAAGCAAATAGCCCCTTCAGAACCCACAGCTGTATAGAACTAAGAATCTTAAATTAGTTAGAAATACCCCATCAACTACCATATACAGAGCTTCTTATCACCTATAAAACTGTACATAATCCATCTACTTGTTCAGCACTAAATACAATTCTACACAATTACAAAAACATCTCTATCTCCACAAACCTGTCAAATCTGATGGTATGGTCTGTATTCACATCATGTCGCTAAGGCCTGGAACTCGGCCTGGAACTCCTTATCAATATAAATTAGGTCAACAACCTTATTCCAGTCCTTTAAAATTAAACTGAAAAACATCATAGTCAAAATATTGCTCTGTTCTTGCTCATCCTCAGGACAAACTATGTCTTAAATATGAACAATTACCTATTCATAACTTACGCTTCCTTACTCTCCCTTCTTCACTCACTTCCTAAATTCAGTAAGTCTCTCCCCCATGACTCTGTCAAAATATGCTGTAACTCTGACTTTTTCTCTTACTTGATATTGCAGTTCCTTATATGATACTAATTTATCTTTAAGTCCACCAAATTGGCTAAAATTTCTCTAAACACTAAATCATTGTCATATAAATTGTATCTATTTTTAACCAATGTTATCACATTCTGTCTAATTTGGTATAACTGTTTATTCTGTAGATATTTTAGAATTTTTTAAGATTTTACAATTATAGTTTTGTATTTTGTAATACTTTGGAGCATTTCTCCCTGGGCCTCTGCTGACCCACCCAGTCAGACTTTTCTGGCAATCAAATGTCAATAACTAACTAACTAACTAACTAACTAAATATGGGGTTGGTGCAAATTTATACTGCTTTTAATTTTGGAAGTATCTCACAAACTATAAGCATTAACACATTCTTCATTACTTGAAATACAAGAATTGTGTCTTTTGGCTTATCCCGGTTAGGGGTCGCCACAGCGGAACTCCGGTCCACTAATGATTGGCAGTAGATTTTTATGTACTGGCTTGCCGGGCCTAACGTACAACCTTCAACGAAGGAACACCCATTCACGCATGTTGCCACACAGAAGACGCTCTAACTGAGAATCGAACAGCCAATACAAGAATAAAATATGTTATTAAAATAATCCCAAATGTCTTCCTCATCTCGCATATCAAGATTAATTTCTGGAAATATACATTACTGTATTTGCATGTAACATTTATTTGCCTCCCTGCTTTGGGTCATGGCTAAAAAGGATCCTTTAACCAGTTCACTTACCTTTTAACAAATGTAAAATAAATAATAACTACATAACTGTTCTTTGTATGTAAACTGCATTATGAACACTCTAAATGAGCATGCTTAAGACCAAACTGACCAGTCAAATAGTGCAGTCTGGCATTTGGTCACATAGTCATTGAGTCTTTGGGTGAGACCCATAAATACTCATTTGACTAAAATCCCTATAGCACATAAAATCCCTATAGCACATAGGATCAATGACTTTTAATGCTGTACACAGTTTTAAGAAGGGGAGAAATTTTTCAACTTAACTAATCTGATCAGAAGAAAAATGAGAGAATGAGCTATGCAGAAGCCCACATAATTCTTCTGCTTATGGCTTGTTTTGGTTAGCATGGCATTTTCCTGGTTAGTGATACATCAGGGTTACATAATAATGATACCATTTTCCTAAACTGGCCCTTGTACATAACTTTTGGTTTGGTTATATGTCCTCTTATAGCCAATGATTTGCTATGTTTTCTTTTTATTGAAGTCTGAAGCATCCAAAAGGAATGTGAAGTTACAGCTCAGAGATGCTACATTTTTCAAGGGGGGATAAAGTTTGTTCTTCAATGCAAACCTATCTTCTTTTGAAATGATTATTATACACGTTTATTAGTTTGCTATCAGTTATCAGTCAACAAAGGGCAAGTATTTCATTCAGGAATCGTCATTTGCTTAGGTGATCCAGTTTGAAACAATCACCTGAATACAATATTTTATAAGCTTGTAATTGAAAAAACACTGTTTCTAATTTCTGTACCAAATTATACATTAACATTATATCATTAAAATGTGCTTTCTACTTCTTATGTAAAGATCATATTTCATTTCTCTGATCTACACATGAGTAAAGAGGGCCATAAAAAACTGTTCTACAAAACAGACTTATTTTCCATTGCTTATGAAAGAGGTTTGTTTGCAGATGGCAACACTGAGCCCTCATGGAAGGCTGCTCTCCAACCTTGATCTATTAGTTGTGTGAGTTATTTCTATAAAGAAATTCATTTTGGCAGCATTAGTATCTTGTTCCAGTAAAGCACCAGCTTGGTTTTGTGAGGAATGCACCACAGAGTATGATATATATGTATATCAAAAACATAACTTTGTCATTAAGTTTGGAATCAAGACCTTAATTTTTATCTTTAGTTTGCCCCAATAGACAGCTTATTATAGGCCCTACCTCCCACTTGGTTAAGCATTGTTTTTCTGGCTAGCCATACTTCTAGCTCCACAGCCTATGAGACCAGTTCCAATTAATACATACCCACTGATGGGTGATCTATTGTCCAGGCCACTTAATCACACGTCTCAGTTTCTGCTAGACGTATTGATGGATTCCATGTCCTGCAAACTAATCACTGATAAATGTCACACTTTGCCAAGCTGGCATTTCCTACATTCTTGTTTTTCTATTCTTCTTTACCAACATTTGAATGCTTTTGGCATGCTATGCCAAAGTTTTTCCCAGTTACTGTATACATTCCTAACCTAACCCATCAAGCTAACACCAACTCTATGTTCATAGCCCTGATCACTATAAACTATCTCTTATAGTGCTATTGAGATGCACCCTATCCCAATGAAATAGGGTTCCTATTAAATGATTGAAGATGCATTCTTTCTAATGCATCATGATCGAACTTGAAAGCATGAAAAGGCAAAATAGCGAAATGGCATATAAGCAAATTCTTTCCCTGGGAAAGAAATCGCTTGGCTGCTTCATTTACTTTGCCATTTTCATGACTGTAGTGTGATCTCGGAGTTGGTATATTTAAGTAGGGGGGTTGTGGGGGGCAAAGCCCCCCACTTTATGTAATGTTTTAAATTTTTTTTTTTTTGTGGAACAGCAATTTTTTTTTCCCCTTGGAAAAAAAAAGTCGCTGTTCTAAGCATTTGAGATTGTAAGCTTTCACTTACATGGGTTCAATAAATCATCGTTCGTTTTTTTAAGCATTCGATGATTTAACATAGAACCTGAAATAGTCCAGGTTACTTGTCAATAAATTGATTGTGGCAGATCATAGAACTTTCCCATGTGTCAGCAATGCTTTTTACATTTTTTAAACATTCTCTTGATCTCTTTTATCAATTTCTGAATCAGAACTTGAACCTCACCCTTCTTCATTGTGCATACAGTAATTGTAAATTGCCGTGCATACTCATATACTGAGTTCTTGCAAATAATAAGCTATTAATAATCCAGTACTGGAGGCTCACATTAGTTAATTTTTAAGGTCAGTTCATCAAGCTTCATAACCAGAACATTAGACAATCCTTGTTGTCTCTTACACTGAATAAGGAAAGGCATTAGCTAGTACTAGAACGTGGGTCTATATTAGAAGAATGAAATGATGAGAGAGCAAACTCTCTTTCATCGACACGTAATACCCAAAGTCTGTAAACAGCGAAGTTATGGAACAGCGATTTTTTTTCCCAGGGTGCCACCACACCCCCCCTTACTTAAATATACAAACTCCGAGATTGCATCACAGGGAGAAAACAGCAAAGTCCTGAGAATGGCCCAGCAATTTTAAAATCTCTGTTCCGCAACTTCGCTGTTTTCAGACTTTGGGTTTTACATGCTGACAAAAGAGCGTTTGCTCTTTCATCGTTTCACTCTTCTAATATAAACCCCCTAGAACATACCTCTAATACCTTAGCATGAATAGCTAGTACTAGAACATACCTCTAATACTATAGCATGAATTGCTAGTACTAAAATATACCTCTAATACCTTACCATGAATAGCTAGTACTAGAAAATACCTCTAATACCTTATCATGAATAGCTACTACTAGAACATACCTCTAACACCTTAGCATGAAATCCACACTTTCTTGAGCTAAATCCTTGGGATGCATACTCCTATCCTCAATCTGGCACATTCTGTTCCTGAGTAATACACATGACCGAACAAGAATAAGGAGTGACATTAACCCCCAGTAAAAGGAACATTAACTAATGGTAATCATTTGGGGAATGTGGCATAATGGCATTAGAGGACAGACTAAACTGTTGTCTAGCCTTTATTACATGTCTTTCATAGTGCACTTCATTTTTATAATTGTCTAGAATGTAAATCATGATAGACCTTAATGCCACTTTTTTTGATGACCTAACATATCTCATATATCTCTTGCAAGACTTTCTGCCATTATTTTATATCTTGACTCCTGCCACACATAAAATTCACAGACTGCAAGCCCCCCCCCCTCCCCTGTGAAATGAATAAATGTTGAGCTGATCATTTATAAAGTTATGTTTCTTAAATGGGGTCTATATCAGAACATGGAAAGTTCACAATTTCGAATGTTCTTACATTGACCCCTAATCAGCGAACGCTGACAACATCGAACATTCAGAACAGCAATTTTTTTTCCTAGGGAAAAAATGCGCTGTTCCAAAACACATGCACACAAGCACACCAAACAAACAGCAATCTACACACACATACACCCAAAATCTTACAGTTAACCCTACACTAAACTGTACAAACACCACTAACTATCCACTTACCTTAACCCAAACTCTAACTCTAAGGTCCATCACTATCGCACACTCACCTCACCCGCACCCTAACCCTAACTCACCTAACCCGCCCTAACCCTCACGTCCACACAATCGCACACATACCTCCCTAGCGCCCTAACCCTAACTAACCTATCCCATGCCCAAACACACACTTACCTGAACCCGACCCATAACTTTCAACCACAGCGCTGAAAATAGCAAAACAACAGAAATGGACAACCAAATTCTTTCCCTAGGAAAAAATTTGGTTATCTGTCATTTCGCTATTTTCAGCGTTCACTGAATAGGGACGATGTAAGAACATTGAAAAGTATAAACTTTCAGTATTCTGATATAGACTGTCTTAAATGATCCATGTTACTAACTCATGTACTCAGCCACACAAAAAAGGAAAGGAGATAGAAATTCTAGTTATTTTAAGAGTGGCCACTTCATTACCTAATCTGACCTAACCAGTAATGGCATTACACAATGGGGAGTGCAATGTTTACTGAATTTTTGAGTACCAAATTCAGGATATCTGCACCCCTAGTAGGAGTACAAACTAGCTGTTCCAGGGTTTTTGCATTGACCAAATCCAGAAATCATTGAGACTTCATGTATCCCAGTCTATTGTGGGATAGTTGAAATCACCCACGAATATGGTGTTGAGCTGAATTGTGAGTGACTCTAGTACTTTCACAATATGTGGCATGGTTTGTCTGGGTGATGCAGAGGGACCGAGAGTTAGCAAGGATATGGTATTGGATTTAACCTAAGGACATGGGGTAGCTCAAGCATGCCATATTGTTTGACCAATCTTGAGGTGAGCTAACTTTTTATTTAGATTGATACACTACCATATCTTGTCCTTTCATGTGCAGCAGCTGTTCTAAATATGTTGAAGCCATTATAGCCTTATACTGGCAGGGTGCCTTCCACGGCTTTAAACCAAGTCTCAGTAACTGCACAGATGGCAGCGTACTTCAGGGTGAGGAGCACTTCCACGGAGTGGAGCTTCTTGCTGAGACTCCTAACACTGAACAGTGATATCTTTGGTTCAATTTATATAAAATTTGCTATGTTGGAAGGTTTATCAGATTGGCATTACCTAAAAAGGCATTACAGGGGTGGATAATGTTCTAGGCAATATCTGAAAGTATCTGGAGACAGGTGCAGATCATCTCTAGCAAAGCAGCATGGTCTATCAATCATGTCCTCCCAAGCTGACAAATATTGGGCCCCTTAGAATAGTACCAGTAACAAAGCCAATCGTTAAAGCCAATAATCTTCTGCTTACATTGTGGCATCATCCTTGGAGAAGGTAGAATGCTCAGCAATACTAGGCTGAAACCTGTCGGGAACACATAATCTGAAAGTTCTATCATGTCTCTCTTCATATAGTCCAAGAAGGTATGTCTCAGGACATTAAAACCCACATGGACTATGGCAGAGTCATACTGGTACTTCTGGTATTATGTCCAGAATGCATGTGTCATCTAGTGGATCCTTTCCCCTGATAGGTACCCTATTGTAAATTTCTCCATGCTGAGCCTGGTGAGAGGGGCATCAGTGTGTCTCACATTAAAGTCTCCAATGACCAATATATTGTATTGCGTGGTAGTTTGTCTTGAGTGCTTAAAAGCTGCCATAATTAGACACAGCAGGGCCTTACCATATCTAGACAATTCTGATTCTGTATTATAGCTCATAAAAATCATCTCCCTTGTCACGCCAGTCAGCCTACCCAGCATCTCCGATAGTGCATCCCAGTTTGTAGATTGTTTAGAAGGTTGCCAAGGGTAGTGTATGGCAGGCCTTTGCGGTTTGGGCAGATTGCATTTAACAGGCTCAACGTATGTTTATGTGTCTGATCCATGGTAGGTATAGTGTGTATGACTAGCAACCTGTTTGGAGATATTAGTGTCTGTGAGAGCTTTGCCTCCAATGTCTATACCAAAGTTAATTCAGAAAAAAAAATTTAATTAAAAGGGGACTTTGTGCCTGTAATGTGCGATATTTTGAAACAAATAAGTCAGCGTAGGGTTCAAATGTAAAATGATTACGTGTAATTTCATATATTTCATAGTTTTAATCTGCTGTTGGTAAGTAAGCACAATGTTCCCTCTTGTTGCAATAAAAATAATATAAACTGCTTAATTCTTTTCTGTATATATTTTGCATAGGTCTTTTCATTTTTCCATTTTCCAGATATGAAATATTTATCACATAGTGATTAGTATTTAATGCATCAGTACAATGTTCAATTTAATCTTATTTATATTGCTTATTTATTAACTAAAGATAGCAGTCTTGTTACTTTAATGCAATTACTTTTGTTGTTCAGTGATTCTAGTAAGCAGATTTAAACAACTAAGGCAAATGTGGCATTTTTTATCAGTGCTTTATTTCTGTATTTATTTTTATTTAATCTTTGTTTTCTAGGTGGATGCACTAGTCCTAAGATCATTTTCAGCCATGATCTGGGTGCTATTGCACACCATAAGCCATGTAAAACAGCACAGTTTTAGATAAAAACTAAGGAAACAAATAGAATATATAAATAAGATAGAAGTATGATTATAAATGCAATCAGTTCAGGCTTCCAGTAATAAAAAGGGAGAGATAGTTATACAAGCCATTTCGGCACAATGTAATATTTCTGTAATCTTTACATTCAGGTTAAACAACCAGGTGATTCATAATTTTTTGAATGGTATAACATCAGTAACAGAAGAGAAAGTAGCTATATGAAGGACATCTAGAACCTGAAGCTATTTTTTTCTCACAAATGTCCATATACTCATTTTTGGATTCATACAAAAAGGAAGTCTTTGATATCTGAAACTGCCTGTCGGAATCACACATAATAGATTTCAACCACTCAATATTACTACTGTTACATATTGTTAAAATTACTGGCACTAAAACTGCCTCCACACCACAAGAACCTATGGATAAAAAGAGGGAGAGAGCAGAATGTTCCCTAATTTCTATACCCTCAAACACTTATTAAGAAATGTTAGTTAACATAAAATATAAAACAAGGTCAATGTGCAGTGGTGAGGGGTGGATGTGGGGGATTGGTGCAAAGTTTGCCCTCAGATATAATATAGCAAAACTGCGCTTGCATTAATCTCATCTAAAACCATTTTGAACTGCTGACTATGCATGACTTTAGCTTACGCTTGGCAACCAAAATTACTAGCTTCAGTATGCAGTGCCTTTTCCAGAGATTATGAGTAGGTTAACAATTACAGCTAAGCTGTTAACTGTTTGAAAATGGTATGAAGAAATTCCTCTTGAGAAAGTGAGTGAAAAAAAAAGCTCAAGGTTGACTCTTCACATCTATTTTGAGAACATAGAGCTATTTGCTTATGACCAGAGATACTTCAAAATAATGTCTGGAGCTTTACCTAGTTCATTAACCCCCAGTTAGAGAGTTAGGAAAAACAGCAGAAGTGCTGTGGGTTTTATTTTGAGCCTGATACCCAAGTGTTGGTTTAAGCATTTGGGATACAGGCCAGTTATTTTACGTTAGGAAGATTTGTGGTCTAAACTCTTGTGCAGGAGAGGATAGCCTACACTCTTCTAAGATGGAAATTGCTGGCTGAAGGCTTATTGTGTCTGTTACTCTGACAGTGTCTTAGCTCTGGTTTAAGTACTTGGGCTCCAAACCAGTTATTTTACATTAGGAAGGTTTGTGGTCTAGACTCTTGTGCCAGGCGAGTGTAGCCTACACCCTTCTAAGCTGGGAATTGCTGGTGAAGGCTTATTTTGCTTGTTATTCTAAGTGTCTTTGTTCTGGTTTAAGCACTTAGTTTCCAGACCAATTATTTCACACTAGAAAAGTTTGTGACCTATACTCTTGTGGGAGTATTCTTCTGAATTTTTCCTTTATTTAATCTATTTTTTGCTGATGTGACTGTAATTTTCTCCACTTTGTATTTCTAGTACTTCTGCATTTTATAGCATAGGCTAGAGTCAGGTTGCTGAATCTAGACTGTTTGGTATCCTTTGAGCACTAATACCAGCCATCTTACATTAAGAAGGCTCCCCTGCACCCTAGTGGCAGAAGTGTGCAGCCAAAGACCCATCTGAGTTGGGAATTGCTAGAAAAAGTCTCAGTCTTGGGCTCACCCTTTGGTTAATTTAGAAGTTGTCAACAAGCAATCAATCTCCTGTGTTATCTGAAACATCCAGTGCCTACTACTAAAAAATAAGTGTCATTTTACTTGATCTGCACTTCTTGCATTGCATTTTACTGTGTGCTGTTATTTTTTAACTATATTTTGCTGTTTACTGCACTTTTCGTCTAGCATAGACTTGGTACTGCTTTGCTGGACCCAGTCTGTTTTTTTACAGTTTCTGAGCAGAAATACAGCTTTCCTCCACAAAACAGGGCTTCCCCATACACCATAGTGAGAGTAGAATATAGCTAAGGACCTATCTGAGCAGTGATTGTTGGCCCACAGTCCAGTGTAGTATGCTACTGTTGTTTAGAATGTTTGAAATCAGTTTAATTTTGTTTACCAGAGCTGCACTCATGTTAGCAACAAGCAATCAATCTCCTGTGTTATCTGAAGCATCCACTGTCTGCTATATACGTATCATTTTTACTTGGTTTGCATTTCTTGCATTGTATTTTACTGTGTGCTGTTAATTTTGAACTATATTTTACTGTATTTTTGCTCTTTTCTGCACTTTTAGCCTAGCATAGACTTGGGTCAGATTTGCTTGACCCAGTCTGTTTTTACAGTTTCTGAGCACTAATCCAGCTTTCCTCAACAAAAGAGGGCCTCCCCCACATCCTAGTGAGATTAGAGTATAGCTAAAGACCTATCTGAGTGGTGATTGTTGCCCCAGGGTCCAGTCTAGTGTGCTACTACTGGTTAGAGTGTTTGATATCAATTTGATTTGATTGCTACTTGTTGCCTGTTTTAGCTCGGGGTTGGGTGGTGTGCGCCACCCACATAACCGTGCATTACTGTGCAGTGGAGGATGCCATTGGTGGTTATAGCTTCAAACAGACAGATAATTGTCCCTTAGTCAACTGGTTGAGCTCCATCAGAGGTTTCTCGCTGCTGTGCTTCACTGCCCAGTTAGACACTCAGCTGAGCCTCTGAGGTTCCTCCACAAGACTTACCCATGAAACTCCTCAGAGTTTAGAACTTGTTCTTTTCCCTTAGCCATACGTGGTCCTTCTACTCCAGTCTCTGTTACTGACTGCAGTACTTCAACTAGCATCATGAATGGACAATTTCCCACCATTTCTCCAGCCAACCTCATTGACATGGGCATCCTGAGGCAATGTAGCAATTGCCTCATGTACACTGGCAACCCACTTCTCCTAATTCACACAAATTCAATATGTGAGAGATGCATCTGTATTAAGAATCTAGAATCTGGGCTCTCTCACTCACAAATCAGTATACCAGCTACTAAGCAGGTTGTCGGCTCACACACCTCACCTCCTGCACCATCCACGTATACAACACCTAAACCTACATATGCAAAGGTTCTCACTAAAAACCTACCTAAAGATCAGAGACCTCCAAAACATAAACACACTTCACTTAATACATTCCCAGCAAATCACAGTACACATACAAATTAATGCACCAGTGTCTCACTTAACAAGCCCTTAAGGCAAAACACAAAATCAAATGTTTTAATCTTAGGTGACTCCACTGTGAGACATACTGATGTCTCACTCACCAGGATGTTTAAGGAAAAGGTCACGGTCAGCTGTCTGTCAGGTGCCAGGATCCACCACATCACACATGCCCTCAAATCTCTCAACAACAGGTACTGTTATGAATCTGTTGTAATTCATGTTGGTGTGAATGACTTGAGACATACCTCACTGGACTATATGAAGAGACAGACATGACTGAACTTTCTGCTTATGTGTCCCAGGTGGGTAATTTCCCTTGCTTTAAGCAGCATTATACCTTCATCTAGGATGATGGCTCAATATAGACAAAAAATGATTGACTTCAACAATTGGCTTAGTTTCTGATGTCATTCTAAGGGGATCCAGTACCTGTCAGCCTGGGATGATATGGTTGAAAGACCACGACACTTTGCCAGAGATGGTCTCCACCTGTCACCTCTGGGCTTTTGGCTACTGGCTAAGGCTCTTGCCTCCCCAATAGTGCCTTTTTTAGGCAATGTCACAAAAATAAAATTCCTGACATGAAAATACCCTCAAAAACAACCTAAGGGTATGCTACTAAATGCTACGAGTCTAAATCTGAAACTGCACTCATTGGAAGTGCTCCCCACCTTGGAAGATGTGGACATCTGTGCAGTCACAAAGATCTGGTTGAAGGCCACAAAGAGCACTCTGGCCATACTGTGATACAATGCCTTCCACATGTTCAGACTGTAAAAATGAATGCATGAAAGCTAAAAGAGGAGTATCAGTATTCATCAAAGATAAATACACTTCCAGATTGGTTAAACAGAATGACTCCCTAGAGTTACTCCATGTGCAAATAACTATAAGAAAGACTCCTGTCCAAGTTATCATCAGTTATAGATACCCCTCCATGAACCATGATATATACATTGCCTATTTGATCTACTTGAGTTACTCAAAATACAAACAGGCACCCTGGTTATGGATGGCTTTAACTATTCGTCCATAGATTGGGTACATTATACATGTACAAACACACTTTCCCAAAGGTTCTTGGACTTCATTACCTCAAATTCCTTGCAGCAGATAGGTGACACCCCCACAAGGGGCCCAAACATTCTAAACTTGGTACTCGCCAACATGGTAGAATGTTGTACCATCACAAGTGTGTTTCCCTCCTTGGTGAAATCTGATCAGAAATCAGTCTTTTTTGAAGTAATAATAGCATCAGACCCCTCAGGAGAAAGTAGGCTAAAAAACTTCTCCAAAGCCAACTACAGCCTCTTATGAGAAGGCATTAATAGCGTCAAAGCTTCTGTCCCCACTGATGGCAAGGACACTTATAGTGGCATATACACCAATGCATTGTATAAACATCTATCCAATTGTATTGACTCAGCTGTTCTTGATAGGACCAAAGCAAGATCCTCAAGAAAAAATAAGCCTGACTGGTGGACATCTGCCATAAACAGGTTATATAATAAAAGGAAGAAATTGCTATCTAAGGGCAGCAAGGAACAATCTCAGAACTGGAAGCACACGCGAGACATCTTATAAAGTCCTCTAACACTAACTAAGAATCTTGATTAGGACCCTAGCTAAAGATAACCATAAGGATTTTTTTAGTGAAATCTGAAACCCTAAAGGAAAAGCCCAGATCTCTGCTGAACTGGTAGTGAAAGCTACCACATATACTGAACCAATGGAAATAGCCAACCTGCTTGTGGACAGGTTCAATGAAAACTTCTTTCCCCTGTCCCTGACACATATACCTCAAAACATTCCTACCACCTATTTTCCATCCAGTATCTCTAAAGAACAGGTCTTAACTACTCTCTCCAAGACGAAAAACACAGCTTCTGTGGACGTGATGACATCCCAGGCTGCATTCCCAATGGTTTCAAACAGGAGATAGCAACACCATTGGGTACTCTTTTAAACCACAGCCTAAGCACTGGTTTTGTCCCTGCTAAATGGAAAACAGCTACTGTCATCCCCTTGCACAAGGGATGTGCATCCACGGACACAGGGAACTATAGGCCCATTAGCCTAACCAGCCTTATCTACAAGGCCATGGAGAGAATCATCATGGACCTTATCAACAAGGATATAGGAGACCTTTAAACTCTTGACCCAGTCCAGTTTGGTTTTGTTAAAGGGAGATCCTGCCTGTTGAACTTGGTGGACTTCTTTGAGACTGTCATTGAAACGCTGAACAAAGGCAAATCTGTGCATACAGCCTACCTAGACTTGGCCAAGGTCTTTGACACAATCCCCCACTCAGGCATCATTGAAAAACTCACCCAGCTGTGGGTCAACCAATATACCATCAGGTGGGTTGCAAACTGGCTCATCAACAGAACACATACAGTCAAAATAGGGTACTCCACCTCCACCAGCAGACCCGTTACCAGCAGTGCTCCACAGGGATTGGTGCTGGGGCCCCTATTGTTTGGAATCTACTTTTCAGGAGTACAGGAAAAAACAAAAAGTCTGTGGCTGACAAAGTTTGCTGATGGCTGCAAACTGGGAGCAGTCAGTCAGTCCCCCAAATGATGTCAACATTTTGCAAGAAGGACTTATGCAAACCAATGACTGGTGCCAAGGTCACAGTTTTAAACTCAATGCAAACAAATGCATTATTGTCTTTTTTAAATTTCTCCAAACTTTTGGGTTTCTAATACCATGATGGGAATGGACCCATTCATAAGTCAAACTATGATTAAAGGTTTTGAAATTAGTATTGTTTCAATCTTGGATGTTAGCCAAAAGTGCTTTTCGCAGCACCCGTAATGTGCCCAGTAATGACTCCTTCTGCTACTCATACAGAGTTACATGTATCTGTATCATATCTAAATATGATTGTAGATTATTTTGTATAAGACCTGTTACTTCTACTATTATTGGAACTGTCTTGGTATTTTTCTTCCACATAGCTCTCATTTCTGCCTGCAAATCCTGATATTTTATGACTTTGTATCTCTCTGTACGCAAGACACTGTAGTCACTGGGTGTAGCATTTTTAATGATCAATGCTACTTTTGTCTTCTTTTCTTGGATCACTATATCTGGTTTTCTTGCAGCTGTCTTTTGAACTGTTGGTAATGGATGATCCCATGTGATGTAGACTTCATCATTTTGTATGATGCTTTGTGGCTCATTTCCAGTGTTTTTCAGCTAGTATTATAAGGTCTGCACAATTCCCAGTGCAACATACTTGCAACAGTATTATGCCTTTCAATATACAGTCCTGCCATTAGTATGTCACAACCAGCAACAAGGTGTGTGATTGTTTCCAATTCTTTTACAAAAATCTATGTTTGTTTGTTTCTCCCACATGTTCAATGGACTTTGTAAACCAATGTGTACGTAGTCCACTATCTTGGGCTGCCAATATTAACCTTTCATCTTTTGGTTTGAATTCCTTTCCTTAACCACTCCGGTGTTTGATCCTGTTCAACATGAGGTTGTCCAGGAGTTTTCTATACTTATAACTGTATTTATGCATTTTCCACATTTCTTCTGGTCTGATCCTTCACCTTATATTCTTTCTTTTGTTTTTTGGCATATTCAGTTGCTGCCTGCTTTTTATCTACTTCTGGTTTGATTTCCATTCCTGCTTGACACCGATATGCTTCTGTTGAACTAAGCAGGGAAGTCGTCTTAGATTTATTCTCCTCGTTTTTCAAAACATTCACTATGTTTGGGTCTTGTGAGGTCAGCAGATATGTATGCACTCCCACGATTGCAGATCTATACATGTAATCAGTTTCAAGGAGGCCCTTCAGAACAGAGAATATATAATCTTCGTATGCACTGATTTTTATAAATCATTTGATGAGCATGAAGCATCCTTCTTTTTTCCTTTCTAACCTATCCAACATGTTTTGCTACGAGTCAGTCACTCCAAAAGTGTAAATTAGGATAGGAAGAGCAAATTGGTTTATAGCTTGAACTTTGTTCCTAGATGTCAACGCTGTTTTCAGGATTAATTTATGTCTTCTAAAATATTCCTTACTGAGCTTTATTCACATTTGTTCATGTTTTATTGTTGACCCTTCATCAATTCCCAAATATTTATACACCCCCTTTTGCTCAATTTCTGTTGTATCACATTCTTGTCCCAAACTGATGCTTTCCTAGTGCTGCAGTTTTCCTGCTTTAAAGGTTGCTTTTGCACATTTATCAAGACCAAATGACATTCTTCTATCATCTGAAAAGGTTTTGACTACTTTCAGTTGTGCTTTCAGTTCCTCATCTGATGAGCTATACAGTTTTAAATCATCTACCAACAGAAGATGAAAAGTCCTTTGTTCCATATGACTTTCTTTTATTTTGTTCTATTTCCATAATTTAGTTTTGTCCTGGTCCCTTTCAAGAAACACATTGCACCGAATGACATTTGATGACCTTTATTAAATTTCCATAAACATAAATGTTACTCAATATTCATTCATTTCAACCAAACATGATACAGATGAAATAACATCCATGTAACATTATCTTAGGACAGGACAGCGTAAACCTGTTCATCCTGATCAGTAAGCAGCATCCATACCTCCACTCACCTACTTATGAAGCAGCGTACCCGCTCACATCCGTTACCATTTATCAGTACTTATCAAGCAGCGTAACTGCTCACTTTCATTACCATTTATTGCATTATACCATCAACCAATTAAGCAGCTTCCTTCGCTTGCTTATGTACTTGTCAAGCAGCGTAGCCACTCACTTTCCTTTCCTAACTTATTGAATTGACCATACAACACCAGAGGGGGAACAGAAGAGGGCAAGCCTGCCCCTCTTCTCTGCCCTGTCCATACTAAACATAACCATATCTCAACTAATAAAAAGAGGGAGGGAGGGTGGGTAGCAAGTTCATGCCAAAATGTGACTCCTAATCTAGTTATACTTGCCTAACATCTTTTAAGCCACTCCCTACTCCTACCTCACTTCCTCCCAAACCTCATCCATTCCTATTTAACCTTATCCTACCCCTATCCTCCCAAATCCTGCAACTTTAACTAACCCCCCACCTTGAAGATGTCCCTGGACAAAATGGTCTGTTCCAAACCTCATTTCTTCTAAGTGACTATAAACTCTGTTGGCATCAATTCCAGTGTATAGTTTATATGTCATCAGAAGGCTAGTTATTGGTCTATAGTTTTTAGGGTAGCTTGCTGGTTAACTCTTAAGTAGAAGCATTATTTCCCTGTTGTTAGCCAGGCTGGTGTCTGTTCAGGGTGAGCATATAAATAGTTCTTACTCATGGTTAAATTTTCATTCAAAGATGTTAATACTTTTAGCCAGAAGTTAGGTACTTTATCTAGGTCTGGGGGTTGTCCAATTAGAAACTTTTCTTAACTTTGTTTCAATATTTCTGGCTGTTACTTCATCCCATTTCATATCCTGTACATTTGAACTATTACCATTCCCTTTGGCAAAGACAATGTCCCTGCAGATTACCATATTAATAAAAACAGTCTAAGCTCTAATTCAGTGCTGAGAGATTTGAGCACACAGGTTGAAAGCAACCTTACTTTTGATCACCATGTCTCCACAATGGTAAGGAAGGTTTTCTACATTGCTCACCTCATAACCAAAGGAATAGCTTCCAGAAAAAAAGAGGTTATAACTCCCTGTACTCCTCCCTCATCAGGCCAGTAATAGAGTACAATGGTCCCTTTGATATGTACCTAAACAGGCACCTGCAGCAACAACTGGAGAGACCTCAAGGTTTCCTCACAAAGAAAATTCAGGGTCTTCAGTACATGTATTATGTGGACAGACTGAAATCCCTGTCACTATACTCTGTATCATATAGACTACTCAGAGGTGACTTGTGCCTTGCATACAGAGCAACCTCTCATCCTGCCTTAATGGAAATGCTCCACATTTGTGAGTCAAATGGTACATTATTCACTCATGCTAGGAACCTTAACCTAATATGTGACATCAACAGGACTTGCTGGAGAGACAGATATGTCTCCAAGAGGTTGGCTATCCACTGGAATAAACTTCCAATACAGGTTAAACAGAAGCCCTTGTTAACCCTTTTTAAGCATAACAATTTAATGGGAAACCACAAATTCACCCCAGGAGTTTTACCTGTGTCCCTCTTGGATACAGACAGCAGATACTGATTTAGATCTGCTTGTAACATTGACCATATCTCTAGACCCTTAAGGGAGCGAGGGTTTAACTTGGCCAGGGTTGTAAGGGCTTTAGGGCCATTAGCCTAGTAACCTCCTATGAACCTATGAACCAAGAACCATCACCCTCATCCTCAACCATTTATTCCCCTCTTGGGCAAAATCTGCTACCACCCTATAAATTCCCTTTGGGTAAGAGATGTTTGCAAAGCAATCATCAAGGTGTCCAGCAGGCTTTGCTTTTTCTGTTAAGCGCTTAAGCACACTGCAAATATCTTCTGCTGTTAGGGATTAGTGTGCAATAATCATACCAGGAAGGGTGTGTCACTCATTTCCATGGGTGACATAACCTCTCAAGGATACTCTGGCTCTCTTAAAGCTAGTTCTCTCCATTAGGGATTCTAACATGGAAATGAAACTCTGATGTGCGTCCCTACCATTTAAAATGTGCAAGCAATCTAAACTCTCATTTATCCTTGCAAACTCCACCAGGTTCCAGAGCCGCTATTTGAACGTAAGTTACCAGGGGCTTCTGAGACACTATTTGAACCCAGGCTGTCTGGACTTATTTAAATTTCCTGACGACACTGTGAGCTTTTGCTTCTTTGCAGATTAAGTACTTATCTACTCTTAAAGATTATAGTATGTAACAAATGGCTACCTGAACGGTCTATGCAAAACATATGACCGATACTGGTCCCTATTTGGTGATATATATATATATATATATATATATATATATATATATATATATATAGGTTCACTTCAGAAGCTCAAAATACTGAAATGTCGAATTTCAGCATCTCGAGCCCAAGAAGCCAAATCCACATAATAGCGAAAGTTTAGAAGCGCAGAATTTCAAGAACTCGAATACCGGAGGTTTTTAATTTCGTGCTTCTAAAGTTCTGCTATGGTTATGTATTCAGGTAAGTGTGTGTGTGATAAGGGGTTTGGGTAGGGGCTGTGCTGTGTGTCAGTGTGTTTTTTTGCTGTGATGTGTGTGTGTGCGAAGAGAAAGTAGCTTGTGTGGTGGTGTTTTGTGTGTGTTTGTATGCAGTGCTACCTCAGAGTGAGAATATTTAAGTAGGAGGGTGTGGGGGGTGCAGACCCCACATGGGGATTGCAGGGGGTCTTGCCCTCCTGCTTTCATGTGGTAGAGTGAATGTGTATTTGTGTGGTGGATGGTGTGTGTGTACGTATGTAGTAAAACCGCAAAATTCAAAACCTCTGGTATTCAAGGTTTTGAGTTTTGTGGTTTTGAGTTTTCATTGTTTTGAGGATTCATCTTCTTAGGCTCAAGATATTGAAATTTGAAAGTTCAGTGTTTTGAGCTTCTGAAGTGAATCTATATATATATATATATATATATATATATATATATATATATATATATATATTTTTTTTTTTTTAAGAAGGATTTTTTTCTCAGTAAACAAGATGTAGTTGCTCTGTTCTCAAAGCATTTAGCATTTTGAAAGACTATCTAGTTAATAAGCAAGTAAAATGTTAGGAGGTTAGGAAAGAAGATCTGTCAGGTTGAAGGACAACTGTACATTGAAAAACTTCAGTTCTTGTTGTCTGATGAAAACACGGTTGCCATTCACATCTATGCTTAACAAGTAGATCAAAGCTTGTTTTCAGACAGTAGAGCACATGGTACAGTACACTTTGTAAAACAAATTTTAAGCCCCACTGTATGTAAACTAAACAAACTAAATTATTATTTCTACTCTAAATTATTAGAAATGAGTGTATAGGTCAAGCAGAAACACAGTGTACACTATTTTTTTTTTTTGGTGCTGTTATTAATCCCCACACTTATCAAATTCTGATGATGTAACCAGCATTATTCTTGCTAAATTGTTTTATAATGAGAAGATTTTAATACCAGCACATAAACTAGGAGGGTGTTTCTGTCATATTAACACACACACACACACACACACAAAAGGAAAAAAATTCTTGAAATAAAAAGTGGTATTTATCCCTAGTAAAGGACTAAGCATATTGTATAGTGAGTCATCAGATCTCATTTTAGGATTAATTGTTTGCTTTTATCTGGGCACATCTGAACTTCACTTTTAAAAGCCTTAGTGGCATATGCTCTCCAATTAATCTGTAAACTCTTTGCAGTACAATAAAACAAAATACATTAGCAGAACCATCAATGTGTTGCGAACAAAATTAATGGAATTATTTATATGTCTTCTTGTTACTGTAATCTCACACACCCAATATAAGATAAAAACATAGTACTACAAATCAGAAAAAAAATTTTAATACCTAATAATTATCGAGAAAATTGTGTTTAACATCCTCTTGAAATTACATACAGAAATCAATAGAGAAAGAATTAAGGTTCATATTCAAATGCAGAAAAAAGTCTATCCTTAAACCTAGACCTCAGTGTAAGGACAAATTGATTAATAACAATGATGTTACCAGCAAATAGGTTTATTGCTATGTGAACTCTAAAAAGTCAAGGAATGACTTAATTTGTTGTATGATTTGTAATTGGTGACTAGACTATCCTGCATTATTCAACTACTTTTTTGATGTTATGTTTTTTTCTTAGTCTTATTTCCAGATCTATATTCACAAAACACAATATATAAACACATCAGTCCTATGCCCCTTATAATCACAGAGCATGTAGTAAAAAGTACTAAAAAGAATTAAGTGGACCAGTGATACATACCTAGTTAAATTTAAGACAAATATATTTGCAACACCATGGATTATAATCAATAATTTATTACTGTTATAAGGTAATTTTACAGTGCTTTGGAAAACAACTAATACTATATATGTTTATTTAGCTGCATCATCCTGTAACAATCCAGTGAATTACAGACTGATGTTTCTTCAGATCTGCAGTAATTTAGAGATCTGGTTAGATACTATCAGTATTGATTATAGGCTGCCTCTCAGCTTGCCCAGATCCCCTCATGAAATAAACATCACACCATTTTGGCATAAGATGACCACATATTTATCAACCATTTATTAATTACAAATATAACTTTGTATAAATGCAGATAAAGACAGAAACTCCAACATAATAAAATATAGTATCAGCACCAACCTCTCACCTCCATCCTGCCATGACATAAAACAGTGTTAACCCAACCGCTCACCTAATCGTAACTTCCCATTAGAAGCAGCGTGACCCCTCTCACTTCGATAACCAGCCAACCATCCTGTATGGAAAACATAAAGACCAAAGAGGGATGAGAAGACATGCATCAACATCTCTCATCTCTACTCTGAAATTACCGTACTCATATATAAAAGCACAAACAAAATGACTAAGCCAGAGAGGGTGGGCAACAAGCTCACATCAAAATCTGAATTCCCTACCCCCCAAAAGCAGCGCAAAACTTAGCTAACTCTTCCCTACTTCTACATCACTTCCTTTCTAATCAACCCTTCTCTATAACCTTAAACCTTCTTCATCTACAACCCAGCCACAACTCCCTAGTCAGCTTAACTAACCTAATCTCCTCTGATCACCCACTTTTCCCTCTCTTCCCCCAAACAGGTGTCTCAGGACAAATTACATTGTTTAAAGTTTACTCATAATGAAAGATTTGTGTGTGTGAATATAAGCAACTGAATGGCCAGAATGCCAATAAACTGGTAATCAGATGCTTAAATAAATAATTAATATAAAAATAGATTATTTAGTCCTACATGTAATGTTTTCAATTTTCTTACTGATTACATTTCCCTTATATAGGAATCAAAGTTACTTTAATAAAGAAGAATTATATGGAATGATTATACTGAAATAATCTCTCAGCTAAAGGAATGCCTGCATTCAGAGTGACTCATTAATCAACAAGTCTACTTTATCTTATATTGGTTTATATTCAAACAATGCAAATAATATATTAATAAGACTGTTGCTGCAGTGGTTGCATAATGGAATAAAACCTGAGTAGTAGGCAGGTTAGCCAGTTTGATTAGTGGTCAGGAGCTTGACAGTGCTGACTAAAAAAAATAAATAAATAAAAACAATAATTGCCTGAATCTCCTTGTGTTCTGACTGTGCTTCTACAGAATATATTTTAGAGCATTTATTATAATTGTAATTGCCTTAATATTTCTACAATTCAAGTGCTCTAGGTTGCACTGCATCTGACTTGTTTGCGTGTTTTAGCTGCTTTTCTGTATATATAGACTTCTCTGTATATGTAGACTAGCTACTTATTCTGCTGTATTACTGCCTCTTAAATCGTTTTTCAGTTGTGCACTTGCCTTGCTTCATTTAAAAAGTTTCAAATTACTAATTTTGTAGAGTTTTAATTGCATTTACTGTTTAGGACTACACACTCAAGTGTGTTAGCCTTTTCTGTGTTTATTTACTGTATCATTGCATTGTTTAGCCTGTTTTAACAAAAAAAAAAAAAAAAAAAATACTACCTTGTTTGCTCGTTTCCCACCTTTCCTAGCCAGTCCATATCCCAGGCTTTGCTTGTCTCAGGACTTTATTTTCTGTGTTCAGAGGGTTCCCTATCAGAAGCCTGAAACACTATAAGCCTGAAAATCAAAATCCTGAAAACTATAGACTGAAAGTTCAAAATCCTGAAAGCCCAAAATCCTGAAACTCAAAATCCTGAAAACACAAAATGGACATACTGACATCATTATGGCTTTGCTATTGTTAGCCCTGTGGTGTTGGGTCATGCGTTGGGTTCAGGTAAGTGTGCGGTTGGTTTTATGTTAGGGTTAGGGACGGTTTAAGTGAGTTAGGGTTAGGGCGCAGGTTAGGCATGTATGCAATAGTGACAAATATTGGGGTTAGGGGCGGTTTAAGTGAGTTAGGGTTAGGGCGCGGGTCAGGTGAGTGTGCGATAGTGACGGACCTTAGGGTTAGGGTTAGGGTCAGGGTTAGTTGGTAGATATTAGTGTCTTTATAGTGACATATTAGCATTATTTGTGCTTTCAGGATTTTGAGTTTCAGGATTTTGGGCTTTCAGGATTTTGAACTTTCAGTCTATAGTTTTCAGGATTTTGATTTTCAGGCTTATAGTGTTTCAAGCTTCTGATAGGGAACCGTTCAGAGTTATCAAGACCTTGTTGTGGTAGAGGGAAGTCCTACTGCTTACCAGTGGGAGTGGTGAGCGTTGTACTGCCTATCTAACACTAGAGGAGTGGTTTCCAGCTCTGAAATTAGAATTTTATTGGCATTTTTGGGCTGATTTTATCCCTTTCAACTTTCTGACTTAAAAATTGCGTGTTTGCACATTTTTCGCATCGTGCAGCACTGCGAAGCTACAGTTAAACTATTCCAGGAGCCAGAAAGTCTGCTCTTCAAATTTTCCCTTAGAACTAGCTGGTTTCTCAGTAGTAGCACTAAAATCTGAACCCCTGTGCTCTAGAACCTGCTGAAAAGCACTAGGAAGCCTGAAACTGATACAAGAACTCAACTCTCCTTGCCAATAAGGAGAAATTAATCATAGGCACTAAACAGCCTAGAATTGCAAAGTACCTTGCAAAGGTAAGGGAAAACAGCTCTTATACATTACAAAAAAAGCACCTAAACAGGCATGTCCAAGGGTCAGCTTCCGGTGATTTCTCCTGTCTACCTGGTGAATCTGGGCATACTGGGGCAATGCAGCAACTGCCTCATGTACACAGACAATCCTCTCCTCCTACCACCCAACACTACAACCTGCGAGAGATGCACTTACATAGCCAAACTGGAGCAAAGCTCTCTCCGGCCAAGATTGTGCTAGACAAGAGGAGAAGGTTAACACCTGCACTACGCCTCAAGCAACTCATAGCCCTTCAAAACCCACACCATCAGCACCCACACATAACAACACTAAACCACATATGCGGAGGCCCTTAAAATTAACCTGCCCAAGCAACAAAGACCGCCGAAGCTGAAACGCAAACAAACACCAGTCACAACCAAAGTGACACATAGCTCACAACACCAGTATGCCACCCAACAACAGCCCCTAAGGCAAGACAATGTACCCAACACTTTAGTCACAGGTGATTCTATAGTCAGACACACTGGTGTCCCACTCACCAGGCTGAACAAGGAGAAAATTACAATCAGCTGCCTGTCGGGTGCCAGGATCTGCCACATAATGCATGCACTCAAGTCACTCTGCAACAAGTACAAATACGACTCTGTCATTGTCCATGTTGGAGTGAATGACTTGAGATGTACCTCCCTGGACTACCTAAAAAGAGACATGGAAGAGCTCTTGGATCATGTGGCCCAGGCAGGTATGACCCTAGCCCTGAGTAACATCCTGCCTTTGCCCAGAATTATACCACAGTATAAGGAAAAATTATTGACTTCTACAACTGGCTAAGCTTCTGGTGTCATTCAAAGGGGATCCAGTATCTGTCTGCCAGGGAGGACATGATAGACAAACCACAATGCTTTGCCAGAGATGGTCTGCACCTGTCATCCCTGGGATTCAGGTTACTGGCTATAGCTCTTGCCACCCCTATAGTGCCTTTTTTAGGCAAGGTTCAAAGGATAAAACCACCACAGTAACAGATACATGCATGCAAAATCTGAAGGTAATGCTACTCAATGATAGAAGTCTAAACCTCAAAATGCACTTCCTCAAGGCACTCCTAAAAATGGAGAACATCGATATCTGTGCAGTAACTGAGACCTGGTTCAAGGCTCCAGAGAGCACCCCTGCAATACCAGGCTACAACTCTTACCACAATTTTCGGCCACAAAACCATGACCAATGCACTAAAGGTGGAGGAGTGTCCATATTCCCCAAGGATATTCACACCTCCAGGCTAGTTGTCCAACACAATGAATCTGAAATTCTCCAGGTGCAACTAACACTAGGTAAGACTGCAATCCAAATTGCAGCTTGCTGCAGATCCCCCACCATGCCCCAAGATTCTCACTACACCTTTCTAAACATACTGGAAAATATTAAGATACAACCAAACACCCCAATACTGGGTGATTTCAACTGCCCTGCGATTAACTGGGAAAACTACTCGGGTACCAGTTCCTTTTCCTAACAGTTCTTGGAATTCATAAATTCCAATGCCCTGGATCAACTAATCCATTGTCCCACCAGGGGCTCCAATATCCTAGACCTGGTCATTACCAACATGGAAGATAGATGCTCCACACCAGTGGTCACCCCCTCATTGGTCAGGTCGGACCATAAGCAAATCACCCTTGACATCCACATCCCACCCCCACCCTCCAGTAAGGAAACCTCCTTAAAAACTTCTCCAAAGCCAACTTCTTGCTACTGAAGTCAGAAGTGACAGAGTTCATGACACCCATGCAGATGGGCTCTGAAAGTTCGACTGCAGAATCCTACACTAAGGCACTGTACGAGCACATCCACTCATGCATGAATCGTGCCATCCCAAATAGAACCAAGATGCTCTTCTCCAAAAAAAGGAAGCCAATCTGGTTGTCCCCAGCTATAAACAAACTATACAACAGAAGTAAGAAACTGTTGCAGAAAAGAGGAAAATCCCAGGATGTAAAAAACTCCCTCACCAGCCTCAGTAAGAAGCTGAGATCCCTCATAAAATCCTCAAAAGCTAGTTACAAAAATAAAATTGCCAAAGATTCCAAAGACAACCACAAGGCATTCTATACTTATGTCAAGAATCTAAATGGCAATATTCAGATCTGCTCTGAGCTACAACAGAATGGCATTAAATATACTGATCCCAAGGATATTGCCAAAATCCTGGCAGATCGATTTAGTGCCAACTTCACCCCACTCTCACCCCCTAAAGGGCCCATCTCAATATCAAAAGATTGCCAAATTCCGGTAATCACAGCCACACAGGTAGAAACCACACTCTCCAAAGCTAAGAATACAGCATCCATGGGACCAGATAACATCCTAGGCTGTGTACTACATGAACTACAAAATGAACTAGCACCTCACCTAAGTGTCATGTTTAATCATAGCCTCACATCAGGCTTCGTGCCCACTGAGTGGTGCACAGCTACAGTTATCCCACTCCACAAGGGGGGGATCCACCTTGGATCCTGGGAACTACTGCCCATCAGTCTGACAAGCCTGATCTGCAAGGGCATGGAATGCATTATCATGGAACTTATAAACAAAGACATTGGCAACCTTCAAACACTGGACTCACCCAGTTTGGGTTTGTGAAGGGCCGATCTTATCTCCTGAACCTGATTGACTTCATCGAATCAGTCTCCAGAGCTGTGGACGAGGGTAAGGTGGTCCACACAGCCTTATCTGGACCTCGCCAAGGCCTTCAACACCATCCCTCACACTGGAATCATAGATAAACTTACTAAGCTGGGCATAAATCCCTACGTCACTCGATGGGTTGCCAACTGGCTTACTGACAGATCCCAGACTGTAAAAGTAGCCGACTCCAAATCCAGCTCCAAACAAGTGACAAGTGGAGTACCTCAGGGTTCAGTCCTGGGACCACTCTTGTTTGGCATCTACTTCTCTGAAGTACAGGCCAACACTAAGGGACTCTGGCTAACAAAGTTCGTAGATGACTGCAAACTGGGAACCATTACTGAATCCCCAAATGATGTAGATATTTTACAAAAGGGCCTTACAGAAACAGATGCCTGGTGCCAGAGCCATGGGCTCAAGTTTAATGCCAAGAAATGTATAGTTATCCCATTTGGAAAAAACATGTACCCATGAATTACCACATAGGTGGCAGTATACTAAACATCGAAAGTGTGATGAGACACTTAGGGACACAGGTGGACAGTGGTCTCACTTTTGATAACCACATCTCCTCAACAGTCAGTAAATCCTTCTATGTGGCACACCTCATCACTAAGGGCTTTTCATCCAGAAAAAAGGAGGTCATTGTCCACTGTACTCATCCCTCATTAGACCCATTATAGAGTATAATGCCCCATTTGGTATGTACCTCACAAGACATCTGCAACAGCTGGAAAGGCCACAGAAATACCTCACCAAAAAAATCACATGCCTAAAGTAGATGCCATATGATGACCATCTAAAAAAACTCCAGCTATACTCTGTGGCATATCGTCTACTCAGAGGCGATCTCTACTTAACATACAAGGCCATGTCAAACCCTGAGCTGTTGGTCATGCTCCACTTAAAGAAATCCCAATCCCTCAGAGCCACACGCTCCAGGGATCTAAACCTTGTCATCACAATGAACAAAACATGCTGGAGGGATAGATTCCTGACCCAGAGACTCCCCATACTCTGGAATAGACTGTCCATACATGTCAAGCAGAGCGCCTCCTTGGCCCTCTTCAAAAGGAACCTTGATGATTGGATGGGAGATAGGAAATTCACCCCAGGGATCATGTCAGTCGCCCTGCTAGACAGGGGTCCAGAGAAGTAAATATTGTGGGAAGAAATATCCAGGGAATTGTTAGGGCTAGGCTTGTATAGTCCGGAGATAGGAAATTCACCCCAGGGATCATGTCAGTCGCCCTGCTAGACAGGGGTCCAGAGAAGTAAATATTGTGGGAAGAAATATCCAGGGAATTGTTAGGGCTCGGCTTGTATAGACCCTAGGGCTGATAGCCTAGTACCAACCTATGAACCTATGAACCTATGACAAAGGAAGAGGGACATGACTATCCTGGTGTGTGCCCAGAAGGTCACTTGCTCAGCCCTGATGGAGGTGAAAAACTAAGAGAAGATCATCAGGATGCATGATTGTGGGATGGACTTGGGAATTGTAAGTGGTCTATGGACCCAGGAGGACATGTCCTCTGGCAACAACTCCTAATAATCTAGTATAACAATGTATAACATGAGGAACTGGATGGAGATATAGGATCATGGAAAAGCCCTAACTGTAAGACAAAGCATCTTAGCTCTGTACCTGGCCAGTCTTACTCTACAAGTGTGGCTAGCTTCAACACCAGTACAACTGGTGCATGGAGTTGGGATCCTCCATGAATGGAAGCTCTACTAGAAGGGAGATATTCCCATAGTTGTTAACATTGGGGAGTCAACAAGAATGCAATATTTACTGGACAGGAAGATAAGATCCTATCATGATGGAGCTTGAAGTCAGAGGTAGGTATTAGTGAGCCAATAAAAAGGGTCTATATCAGGACATTGAAGTATTAAAACTTCGAATGTTCTGATATTGAACACTATTCAGTGAACACTAAGAAAAGCAAAGCTGCAGAACAGCGAATTCTTTCCTCAGGAAAGAATTCAGTTGGCCGTTTCTGTGGCTTTGCTATTCTTAGCGCTGTGGTGGAAAGTTACAGGTTGGGTTCAGGTAAGTGTGCGATTGTTTATACGTTAGGGTTAGGGTCAGGTTAAATGAGTTAGGGTTAGGGTGTGGGTTAGGCGTGTGTGCGATAGTGACAGACTTTAGGGTTAGGGGCAGTTTAAGTGAGTTAGGGTTAGGGCGTGGGTTAGGTGAGTGTGCGATAGTGACGGACATTAGGGTTAGGGTTTGGGTTAAGGTAAGTGGGTAGATAGTAGTGTATGTTTAGTTTAGTGTAGCATTAGATGTAGGAATTTAAGTGTATGTGTGTGGTTGCTGTTTGTTTGATGTGCTTGTGTTGTGTGTATGTGTTTCCGAGCAGCAAATTTTTCCCATGGGAAAAAATTTGCTGTTCTGAATGTTTGATATTTTCATGTTTAGATGTTTTGGGGCCGATGAAATAGCGTTCGCTATTTTCATCTTTTGATAACATGATATAAACGCAATAAAAAAGCTAACATATTAATAAAACAATTTATAGCTCTTAACTCTGAAAACAACTTTGTAAAATGTTGAAGTGAGAACCACTCCATAGAATACTTATATATTGAGCTACATGATACATTCAAAATTTGGGGGCAGAGACTAAGTTGAGCTGCAGGGCTGTCTAGGAGAGAAGGATACCACATACAGATGACTGCATCATATTTATATGCGTTAAGGATGGAAGAAGCTGAAGGCAATGCAGCATTTCCTTGGTGCTTAGATAAGTGATCAAACTGCTGGGAAAATTGCGGTTGGTAGGAAAACATGTGATACCAAATCTTGATGACAGGATTGAATACATAATGCAAGATGGAGAGTCTTATATCTTTAATCAAGGATGGGTAGCTAGTCTTTGTCAAGTTAGGTGGGCTGTTGTTTATCTTTTTTGATGGCACTTCCTATGGGGATGCAGGAAGAATGACCACCACTAGTCTTCTGGTAGTGGCTCCTCAATTTGCTGGTAGTGAAGACAAGCCAGACACTGGTCTTAATAGGTTTAATCTTCCCCTAGGTTTTAAATGTTCCAAAATAAACTACATGACACAAGTAATGAGAAAGGGTCTTTAGGTTCCATCGAGGAAAAAGGATTAGTTAGCCTTGTGAAATCTTGAAAAAATGACAGTTTTATGGAATAGAGGTACTTCTTATGCCTGCACGAGTTGTTAGTCTTCAATAACATGTCTGACCTCCCTTTCTGCATTTTACCTGCACTTAAGTTAAATGCATAACAATGACAGCCGAAGACAAAAACAAAATCTGGCAGCCTCTAATAATAAGTATTATTAAGAACACATGGTAATGCAGGCTGTATTAAGAACACATGGTAATGCAGACTGTGCATAAATGAAAACATGGTGGAGCTTCCTCTGTTTGATTCTACCCACACTGAAAATGCAGTGTTGGTTGAAAAAGCTGAGGGCTCTTCAGGCCCTTGAGTATGGCTTCAGTGAAGTTCTGTTGATATCAGCTAGCCAATGTGCCTTTCACCAGAAGCTGGGGCTTTTTGTACAAACATAGTTAAATGATGATAAAAGTTCTATATTTGTTTTACTTAGTCTTTATAGTACCGGAACCATGTTTTGAAATCTTAGTGTTTCAACTGTTGGAATGGTTAGAGGTGTGACAGCTTATTGCCGGCAATGTGACAATGTTAGGAAGGTTATCTTGTACTATTTTCTTGCATCATAAGATTGCAGCATGGTATGTTAAGTGAAAAGACAGATGGTGAGTGGTGGTCAGTTATAGCATAAATGAGTTTAAGACACCAGATGTTTAATAAGATGAAGACTCATAGGAAGCTTAAGGATACAATATTCTGACTTCATATTAGTTTAATAGGCTCATGTTCTCTTACGGAGCAACTGATGATGATGACGAGGGGCAACATATTCCATACTCATTTGGGTAATAGAATCAGATAGCAATCTGTGGTTTGGAACTCCTGCATTCAGTTTGTTATACCTTGGGCAAATAGTGTCTGCCAAAGGGTATCTGACAGTAACGTCATACCACACTCCACTTTCCCTGGGCTTCATCCATAAAGTGATCTGTCTAAACCTTTCTCAGTTATTCGCATTTGTGGAAGGAGGTATGATGCTGTTTGTTGATTCCTAACTTTGGTTGATTCAGCTAAAGCAGACTTTTGCTGTATACTAAAGAAATGATGTTGTCCAGAATGAGAAATACCTTCATGGAAAGTATGCGGGATGTTGACAGTTGAAATATTAAATTATCAAGCCGCACAATTATGTGCACACTACTCCTATATAACTCAGATAACTCAGACAAATAGAACTGAAGGTATATTGCTTGAAATCCTTATCAAATTAGGTACACAGCTTTGTGCTACAACTGACACCTCACTCAAACTATACTACACCATATGTAAGAATGGCCTCTGACATTTACATTGCCTACGTAGTAGTGCGCCTCATATCACAGCATCTCACATTTAAAGATGTAGAGGAACTAATGTTACAATTGTTGGGGGAGTTTCGAAAGTTTGATCTGAGTAAATCTGCCACCTCATATAACATCCATTTCCCAAAAATAGATATATCTTTGATTGTATTTAGCATAATTCCCACATGTTCTTGTGTAGATGATGAAAAAACAACTACATTACCTCCAGAGGTATCCAGATATGCTCAAAGGGCTGCAGAACAATTATACTAAAGATTATGAAGGAATGTTTGTTTTCTGTGTGAGCAGATATCATTATACTGTCTGAGAAAGCTATCATCCAGGCAGCCAAGAGTATGAATTTTGCTCTTATAGGCATCCTAGCAATTAGAGCTTTTTCATTTAATGGCCTAACTCTGTACCTGTGGGTGATATGAGCATTTGTATCACTAAAAATACTACTTATTGTCCATTTTTTGCACGGTATGTGTTCTCCCCCAAGTGTGCTGGGTGTGAAAGCCATGACATCTTCCTGGTACTGCTCCCTGCATCATGAGGTGTTTCTGCACTCCAGATGAGGCCCTGTCATCAAAGCAGTGGCACGTGCTGGACAGGAGCCATCATTGTTTCCCCAAGAATGGGCATGCCCCATCTTCTCTGTCTGCATCACTGAGAGATCGATACACTAGTTGAACAAATATCGCCTGGGCTGTAGTCATGGCTTTATATGCCACTGGCACAGGAAAAGGTAGATTTCTTTTGATTTACCTATGTCTCCATCAAGATTTACATCCAAATCATTAACTTGAGAAGTTTTCTTTTGAAAAGATAATCTGATACATCACTCATTTCCGTTATGTATCCTAAAAAAATCAACCTGATTTGCCTTAATCAAAAATAGTACATAATCAATATATCTTAAATACAGAATTGTATTAAGCATACAGGAATCAGTGCTGTAAAAAATTCCTTTTCAAAAAATTAAAAGAATAGCAAATTTCAGAGAATAAGAATTCCCCATAACTGTTACTCTTTTTGAAATCAAACAAAAATCCATTATACATAATGTAGACATGTAAATGTAATCAAACTAAATTTGTCAAAAGCTCTTCATCTCAAATCTGCCAGTGCAAGAGCTTCTAACCTATGCAAGATATCAGCGTAAAGATTTCTTTTCTGCAAGGCTGGCAAGTAGTATCTGGATTTATGATAGAAAGACCACTGCCAAACATTAAAACTATTAAAGGAACAACACATGGTAACCATGCCCTCACAGCTCTAACGGTCCATCTCTGGGATGGCACAGTAAATAAAACTTAAGTATTCCTGCTTCAAACACAGCTGGTATGATCATAACAAGATACTGCACTACTTGGGTAGCCTTTTCTAAAACATTTCCTAAATCTTTTTGTTTGTAAGTTACTATTTTCCAGATACATTTTTTCTACTTGATATCATAATGTTTTGTAAAAATAATATATAAGATTGACTATATTTTATTTTATTTTATCTTTTTTTTATTTTATATTTGTTGACCAGGTTTGTCCGACTGGGCTACAAATGTCCATTTTCAGCGGAGGCCGGAGGAGAAAAGCTCCAACACAAAATAGAAATTTTACATATTAAATACATATAGAAATACATTCATCAGTACCACACATTACTGCATTACAGTGCCATACATTAAATTGTGGCAAGTGAAATACATAGAAATACATTCATCAGAGGGATACATTCATAATTACATATTATATACATAATAGTGCAATAGTTACATAGCTGAAATATTTTACTAGTTATGTTTGTACAGTGATGTACCAAGAGGAGAAAATAAAGTAGTAGGTTTGTTTATTGAAGGGAAGGAAGAGAGAAGAGAAGTAGAAGGCTATAGGGGAGTGTTTTACCAATAAATTATTTTAAAGTTCTGGTTGTACCATATTATTCTTGTTATTATCAGTAGCCTTTGATTAATAGCATTTCCTTCTTTGTACACTTTCATTGTTCCAATATGTGAAAAATGTATTTCCCACTTTGGATCCTAAACAAAGTGATAAATAAATCATGCTGATTAGGATGAAAAAGAAAAACAAGTTATCTATCAATATAGAAGGCCAGCATTGTTTCTAAATTGCTCCATCATGTAAATATATTGATAGATAACTTGTTTGTGTGCTCTTTTTCAATGAATTTTCTTTATTATGCTAACTTTTAAGTTTCAATATTTAAGAACCATTATGATAAGAAATGAAAGAGCAGAAAACACATGACGTAGAAAAACATTACATTTTTCATTAATAGATATAAATGATATGATAGCCAAAACCTAATCAGTATGATTTATTCATCACTTTGTTTAGGATCCAAAGTGGGAAACACATTTTTCACATGTTGGAACAATTTAGAAACAATGAAAGTGTAAAAAGAAGGAAGTGCCATTAATCATAGGATAACGATAATAACAAGTATAATATGGCACAACAAGAACTTTAAAATAATTTATTGGTAAATGCTAATAAATATAACTTCATAAGCAGCTGAACCTGCTTACAAGTAAATGACAAACACTCTTCATTTATTATTTTGATTCAACTAAACATACATATATATGTCCTTGCATGAAGATTGGTTGTGACATTGACTAATGACAAAATAACTATGCTGGCCTTCTGTATTGACAGATAACTTGTTTTGTGTGTCCTTTTTCACTGAATAGTCTTTATTTATTTCATTTGGTGTGGGGAAGTGGGGATTTTTTGTGGAATTTAGTTGTTAAGACAATAATTATGCAAGCCTTTTATACTGATAGATATCTTGTCTCATGGCCCATCTTTCTCTGCCTCTACATATTGTTACTTAAAATA
The DNA here is from genome assembly GCF_019279795.1 of Protopterus annectens. NCBI lineage: Eukaryota > Metazoa > Chordata > Ceratodontiformes > Protopteridae > Protopterus > Protopterus annectens. Next base: position 1,400,161,534 of record NC_056739.1, on the reverse strand, counting down.
AGAACAATATCATAGTATTATTAAGACTGACCAGTAAGATTTATTCTCTGACACCTAGATTGTCTTTAGGATTGTATCTTTATAATTTACGTGAGCACATTTTTAATTACATTTTTTTACGTTTATTTTCTCAGCCCATGTGTCTGCCAGATTATATATGCCTCTGTCTTATAGTCTTAATGCATTTAGTTTTTGATCGTCAACTATTTCTGCCTTTTACTACTTCTGTATGCCTTTTATAGTTTCCTGTAGAATGAGTTTAACTTGCCTGTGTCTTACAAGTCAAAGTGTAAAATCAGCCAAGTTTTAAATGTTCTTTTAAACAGTTGAAAACATTGTATTCGATGATGTGTATAATTTTTATTTTGGCCAAGAATTAAAATTAATTACTTTTATCTTGTCCTGCAGTTTTGTCTTATTGTCCGGTCCATCTTCCTTATGATTGCACTGTAGCTTTTCTAAGTAGTTTTCTAAGTTTCAGTTTCTTTGAATTGTTATTTGAATCATTCCAAACCAATTGTGGATAGGATGCATGTCCAATGCAAGATGGACTTGTGCTCTTTCACATAGTGTTTACACTTGTGAGCACTATTAGAGATCATTATTTCACATACTGATTTATGTTTTGGATAGGGAGGAAACCAATTTCTCTAAGAAAAACACACATTGTCAAAGTGCAGAGATACATGAACTGCACAGAAGACACTGCTGCCAGTAATTAGATCAGTAATAATGTTTAATGGCAAATCTGTTTTTTTCTGTCACAGTCGCTTGAGAGATCAGATATTGGGATACTGCTGTGAAACACCTGGGAGTTTGTTGAGAAGCAGTAGCTATATTTATTTGGAACAGCAGATAGGAGATAATCATGGTTATTTTACAGAATAGTGTGATTTATTATGTATGGCTTATATTGCATGTTTCCCTGGTTTGGCTGCCTTTTACCTAAACCACAGGAAATATATTATTTCAGCAGCTTTACTGTCTATTATTCTTATTTCTGAAGTATCAATTAATATTTAATCAGTAAATTCTGAAAGCTCTGACAGTTCCATTGAAACAGAGAGAGATAAAACCTTGACTATGGTCCCTGTGACCCCCAATTTGATTAACAGCTTGGGTACTTGCTGGAGCTGGTATTGGTCAGGCAGGAATAATGAGAGAACCCCTCATGCGTGAACCCCCAGTGAAGACCAAGAATCACATGGAGCTGCTTGTCTGCAGTGGAGATTGGGGCTGCCTGCTCATATCACATGCAATGGTATGGATGTTTGTTGCAAAAACCTATTGCATATCAGTATATTGGTCTATTATGAGTATGTTAGTGGGTTTAGGGCTAAGTGTCTGCCTACCAGCTTATCAACCACTATGATTTGAACACACTGTGACTACTAATCACAAGCTACTCCACTTCCTGGCTGCCAGGAAGCAATTCAGCCCCACACCAGCACAGATAAATTCCCTACCAGATGACTTGCACAGATAAGGTCCCTTCCAAATGAGCGACAGAGCTGTTTTTTCCTCAGTATAAGATTTTGTAGAACTGCCACTGTGCTGATGGAGTCTCAGCTCCATCTGGTAAAAGACACAGCAGGGACATATTCCATTTGGTGATGGGGCTGACTACAGGAACTATGAGATAGAAGCAGGACTGAAGTCAGAGAATGCCCTAGTCATAAGCAGGAAGAAGAAGAAGGGCCACATCTGGCAAGATGTTACCCAGTTAAAAAAATAATAATAAATTGCATATGGAAGTTGTTTTAAGATATCTGTGTACCGCACTGATACTGTGGTATGATATGACATAGAAGTGCACAGTTTTGATACATGAAGTTATACGGCATATATGCATACATGCACACAGAAACACAGAGACACACAGACACACACACACACTCACAGACACACACATCTGGGTTTATATATATATATATATATATATATATATATATATATATATATATGTGTGTGTGTGTGTGTGTGTGTGTGTGTGTGTGTGTGTGTGTGTGTGTGTGTGTGTGTGTGCGTATGGGTGCACTCCACTATCTGAAAATACTGAAATCTCGAATTTCAGTATCTCAAGACTAAAATATCAAAAGCCCAATTGCGCAAAAGTCTACATAACTGAAACTGGAAATGTCAAATCAGCGGTTGTGGTGGTGCACTGTGTTAATGTATAGCTGGAGATTCAGATAAGTGTTTATATTTTAAGGGTTTTGAGTAGGGATTTTAGTGTATGTTAGTGTTTTGGGAAGTTGTAGTTGTAGGTTACAGTATGTAGGTAAGAGTGTGACTGCGTAAGTGTTGAGAATAGTGGTGTTTGCACGTATGTGATGTGTGTTTGTGTGAGGGGAATGTAGAGTGTGTAGTGGTAGGTGTAGTGTCTTTGCCTTTTTAGTGCGACCTCAAAGTTAGGATATATAAGTAGTGGGGATGCAACCTTGGTATTAGGATATATAAGTAGCAGGGGTGTTGGGGGGGCTTGCCTCCCTGCTTATATGCAGGGTAGGTTCATGTATTTGTGCTGTTGTGTTTGTGTGTGTTTTGTTTGTTTTTTGTAGTGTGGGGAGGAAGGTGTATATGTTTTTGTGTGGTGGGGGGTATTTAAAAGTTGCGATTTTGAATTTCGCGCTTTTGGGGTATCAGTATTTTGAATTTTCGGCTTTATAATCTCGTTTCAGATTATAATGTGAATACATATATATATATATACATATATATATATATATATATATATATATTCAAAGCATCAAACAGCATAAAAGATAAGAAAACTTCAAATGCTGAACTAGCAAACAACTACCTAGCATTCATAAAGTGTGAGTTTTTTTATCCTGTTTATAAGAAGTTATATGGGGTTAATTTTATGAGATGTGAAGCCTTTGTTGTTTAGCATTTCATGAAAATAATATTAATTTAATGTCTGAAGTGTTTTAATATGGAGGTCTTTAGTAGCTAAAGTAACTGCTGGAAACTACCTTTAGATGCATAAAAAGTATGACAGTTTACAGTGAAATAAAATTAACATAAAGAGGATAATCTATCATTTATTTTTAAGGAAATTAAATACTGTTGAAACATTTCTAGGTGGATTAAAATGACGACTTTTTGAATGATCTATGAATGAATAAATAAGTTAAACCTTGTATTAATGTGATTTTTTTTTAATCTGAATTAAGTCGTATTCATTTCTTTTTATTTCATGTCATTAGACTAGCAATTGTCTAACAAACTGCACAGCCATGGCTTACAGGTTTACTCTTGTATCACTTCCTGTTGTTATTCTCCCTGTTCTGACCTAGCCAGACCTAGCAAATGTCACATCTCTGAGAATCATCAGTTTCACTTTGTCCACAAAGGCTTAAAATGTAAAGACATACAAGTGAAAATTCGTACTTCTTGGCTAGTAGCAACCAGTATTTTCTTTAAATTTCATTTTTTCCCAGAGTAGTTACTGTACTTGACTTTACATAATAGAATGTTTAGTTTTTTTAATGTTATTATGGTTTTGCAACCTGGTATACATACAGTATCCTATAAATAATTTCCGCTGGCTTATGCATGCATCAGTTTAAATGACTGTTTAAACATACATGAAACCTTTTCTTTCTGGGGACATCTCCAATGGAATATTTTGCATACCATTTCAAGAAATGGCATGTGGAATTGCTGAAAGTAAGAGAAACATTTTTGTGTAATTTAAGTAAACACCAACTTAAATTATATTTCATTTCCATGGATGATCAGTGTTAAAATGAGTTTATCAGGTTAAAGATTTTCTGCATAGTTCATAGACTATATTATCATCTATGTTACCTGAAGGTATGAGATGTTATTGGTCATGTGCTTTATTATGAAATAACTGAAGGCCAAACCAAACATTTCATTAGATTTGATGAAGCATATAACATAAATGTGGCTGTGCTACAAGCAAAATCACGACCCTGTAATGCAAGGCCACAGGAGGATTTGTCTATCCCTTCAGTGTACCCTGTTTTATTCATTTTCATTTAGAATACTGTTTACTAGCATAAAAGCAGCATTCCTCATTAAACAAAAAGCACAGCTGAGTAACAGCAATAAAGGAATTTATGAAAGATTGCTAATTTACTTGAACTACGCTAAGACTGAACTTTTTCCTTTGACTTATTTGAACTGATGAAGACTCTCTCTCTCATCTATATTCTTGCACACTTTAGAATTCACTACAGGTATTTATTATTTCCCTCATCTGTTTCAAAAGTTATGGTGACATTATTTTTTTCCCATTTTAAATGTTGTCTAAAAGTGCCTTGGTTTTACAGTAGTAGGATTCATAGTACATGAAAGGATTTAAATTCCTATGCTAATTATTCTTAACTTTCTCTATCCTTTGTATACTTCTGGCAGATTTCTTTTTATAAGAACACCATTTGTTGCATATTTTTTATCAATACAAACATACATGCATGTGCTATTCAGGTAATAAAACTGTAATTTTTATTCTGTAAATAAGAATGACTGATGCACCATCATCTTCATATATTAACCAATTTAGCAGAGATTATAATTCTGCCTTCATCGAGATATACACTATCATTCATCACTGCATTCCTAAAACTCATATAATCACATTAACACTACTCATACTTTGCAAAAAAAACAATGGATGCAGCACCTAAAATGAGTAAATATATTAATAAAGTTGTTCAAACACAAAAAAAGAGCTCAGTAAGTGAAGACAAGGATGGGAAAACAAACAATCCAAAAAAAAAAACACAGTCTACAGTCACCATGCAAGATAAATCATTCTTTAATATCAGTAGGTATTCCAAGCAAAAATGCATTTTCCTTTGACTTCCACTATCTGGCATGTATCTGATACAACTCACTTAACTTTTCCAAAACAACATCAAGATGAACGTATAAAATGAAACCATACTTGTTTACCTTTAAACATTACTTGTTTGTTTACCTGCTATCATCAGCATGTTTCTTTATCAATACATTTCCCTTCCCTCCATTATCTTACCAGAACACTAAGTAAAATAATTTAATATTTTAACATACAGGGCAAGATCTGTTTTCCTCTTCAGTACATCAATTCCATTCCTGTTCTTACTTTTAACCACTGTACCTGTTAACCTAAATACCTTTTTTTTATCCTCAGACAGCTCCATTAAGGTCAATCAGATATCAGTGCATGTCCATATAGTTTATTGTAATATCTGTATGCTTATTATTTATATGTCAGTCAACGCAATGCATGTATCACTTTATATCTGATAGAGTTCGAGCCCATTAATGCACAACTTCTGCTCCACCACATGCATACTCCAAATGGGCAGCACACAGATCACAGATGCAACTTTTTGTACACTGTTACTCACTGCTAACAAAAATACTTGCTCACTTCCGACTTCTTATTCACAACACCTTTGTGTTGATTGCAATAATGCATACAAAATCTTTCTTATTGCAATAAATTTACCTGCAAAGTTACCTTTACTTCACATTATGCATATAAATTAGCTTAGTATATTAACATAATAATGACTAAAGGCCAAATGGGTGTCTACATCTCATTTTAAGTGATCTTTGATAAGCAGTCTATAGCTTTCAATAAATATAAACTGTCTATTAATATCCTACACCAAGCAAAGCTTTAAATCCTGTCACATCTCATCATACAATGTCTTTAACAGAACTAGATTGCTAATAGCATTACCATCCCCATCCTAGCCTGAGGCCCAATGAAACCTAAATTCCACACCACACCTTGTTACTCTTAATATATTCCATCAATGCGAGAGTGCACTACCCTGCCTAAATCACTGTTTGGCCCACAAATGAACATTTATTAAAGTTTTTAACAGCTGCAGCCACAGGAAAGAGAATCCACACATACAGTAGCTTTACTACCTTTTCTCATGTTCCCTCCTGGGTTGTGCGTAGAAATCATCATAGTTCACCTCAGTCTGCAAGATATCAGCTTTGCTGCTGTTCCCAACTTGCTGCAAAGGGTCTATGGATTTTGATTACAATCTGCATTACTTCACATCCTGGAGGCCCCCCATGAGAGTAAATTAGAAACCATGTACATTTAAGTTAATTAACAGCATCATGAAAATATCCATATGCATGTCCCTGTGATTGTCACTTAAGGCCCCATACCTCCTGTAACAGGAAGAGGATGACTACTCTCAGACACTTAACTGCCCTGCAAACATTCCCTGAATCTGTAATGTATTTATTTTTTCTTTGTTGACCATTGCAGTCCCATTAGGACAATGTTGACCACTGCAGTCCACTAGGCCAGTGTCCTCTTTCTAGGGAGATACAAGGTGGTATTCATACTAACTGGGGGAAAATTTGTCAGGACACGGGGAAACTTCCTCAACTCTTTTTTCAATAATTACCATCCACCTGAGCTACTACCAGCTCAGGAATATGGGGGCATATGGGACTGTGGTTTAATGTTTCATCTGAAAGATGGCACACTCAGGATTGCAGCACCACTGCATTCTACAATGCAGTGTCAGTATTAGGAAATTACTCCAACTTCCTTGTATGGGAATATGATCCAGCATTACGATCATCCAGCACCAAAGGTTTCTGTTTTGTGTGTGTGTGTGTGTGTGTGTGTGTGTGTGTGTGTGTGTGTGTGTGTGTGTGTGTGTGTGTGTGTGTGTGTGTCTGTGTGTGTTTGTTTGTGTAAAACATTAGACTATTGCAATGCCCAGCAAAGAAAAAACATCTCAGCAAATACCGTAATGTCAATGGACCAGGGTAGCCTTTTCCAAAGTTGCTAGTAACTTTATAGTTTTAAAATAAGTGCCTAATAACCTGGGAAGGAGAGACATTTGTTGTTTTATCTCATGTTGCAAACACATTGATTGGCCCAGGATAAGATGAGTAACCACTGAAACACAAAAATCCAAAGAAGCATGACACTTCCCAATTTTCATATGACTTTTATAACACCATGCAGATAATGTTTTTCATCAATGTAAATAAGCCTAAAAAGCTGATAATTAGGAACTGATAGAACTTTATTTAGCCCAACATTAATGAATCAGCAGAGTCTCTCCCTTTTTACTGAGTCACTTTCCTTTTGCCTTTCTCAGAGTCTGCACTGAAAAAGGGAGGTCTGCTAGTGTGCTATCAGCATGTAATAAGATAACTCTCTACACTGTAAGTTCTCCCAATCATCTCCATTGTCTTATAACACAAAATAACCAGGCCTTTCCCCAAACACCAGGATAATACCTTCACTAATTTCTTCCAGTTCAAACTCATGAACACAGTTCAGGATTTTTGTGCACCACCAAAAACTTTTGTCCCCTATAGAAAGAAAAGTTTATAAAGAGCTGGGTATAACAGCCTGTACTTCAAGTTCTTTTCTCAACATTCTTACATGCATATTAGGAACAGGGCACATTTTTTACATATCTTAACTAAAAAAAGTGTTATCAAACAAAAGTCTGCCCTATCTTATTTTGCAATGTTTACCTTCCTACCAGAGCAGACATATGCTTTTTTTAAATGTTCACCATCAAAATACACCAAAATGTAACAAGTTTGCCTAGTTGTTGCTATTAGCCTTGTCCAAAAATACCAATGTGTTTTTCATGGTTCAGGTGCCTAGACAGCAAGACATTTCCCTGCAACACATTTCGTTGGAGACACACAGTAGAAGTGTCAGTCAGCTGCAGAGAAACATGGGTGTTGTGAATTCCCTGTGGGCAAAGAAAAGCACACGTTGCCATGCCCGCAGCTTTAATAATCAAGAACATGGGGGCAGAAGAAGTAATGAGTGTTGGTCCTAGTGTACAGTACATCCTTATGTAACTACAACATGTAGAAGTGTGCTACAGCATGGAGGAAATCTTGCATGCTACTGTAGCCACAGTTACACTCCAGTATGCATTTTAATTAATGTTCCATAGACACTGTGAAGGGGGTAGTCGTCCACACACAGCAATTATAAAGACCCATTGTGCACTGCATTTGTACTGCCACTGACATGCCCACTGTCCAGCCTGCTACTGATGCCTTCCATACTGTCTGCTCGCTCATGTTGCCTTGAGGACCATGGATATTATTTCCCCCCTGTCCATTTGGTTATTGAGGTTGTAGACATGGCACCACATTCTTCTCTTTGCCACAAGGCATTCACAACAGCCATATTTCTCTGCAGGTGAATGTGACTTCAGCCATTTATCCCCAATGAGATGTACCACAGGGAAATGCCTACCTGACTAGGTCCCTGAACCCATCTATGTATAGAATGTAATTCTAGGGGGATCCAATTTGAGACAAATGGAAGAACATGGCAGATATAAATTCATGTTTTGCTAGGAATGGGTTATACCTGTCCTTTGAAGACTTTCACATACTGGTAGAAATATTTTTCCTCCACCCAATAGTGCCTTTTTAGACAAAGTGAAGTTATTAGATATGCTAACTAGACAAATTCCAATCTGCCAGACATTTTGTTGGCACTGTTCACCACCAAAAGCCTTAGAGGCAAAATATCTGATTTGGAAATTTTCCTTTACATGCTTTTTGATTATTTACTGCTTAGCGACTGCATTTTCGCCTGTTTATCCAGCTCTGCATTTTATTTAAACTGTTTTTGTGTTGATTAACTGTTTTGCACTTTTAAAAAGTTATTTGTTGCTTAATTTTACCTGTAGGCTAACAAACTCAAGTGCGCTAGCCGTTTAAAAGCATTTATAGCATTTACTGTCTGTTTTTCCTCTGTTTTCTGCAAAAAAGACAAAAACAAAAAAAAAATCTTGTTTTCCCGCCTTACTTAACTAGAATAGTCCAGTCTTCAGAGTTTGCTGATCTCTGGGCTTTGTCTTGGTTCATGTGCTATTCCATATCCTTATTTGGATAAAAGGAAGCGTCTTTGTTCACCAGTGGGAGTGGGGAGCACTGAGCAGCCTATTTGTCCCTAGACGAGTGGTTCCAGCCAGAAACTTGTAGTCTATTGGCCATTTTGGGTCAATTCCTAGCTCTTTTCAGCCACCTGTAATAAAGCCCGCTTTAGCGTCATTTAGCGTGGAGTTGCCCATAGAGCACCAGCGGGCAGCGCCGGTTAAACAAGGTTAAACTATTACTGGCTCCGTAAAGTCTGCTCTTCAATTTTTCCCTTAGAACTTCTCTAGTTGCAATCTAAACAGTCTATTCTCTATCTCAAAAGCTCAGCACTTGCTCCTAAAGCATTTTTATATAGGTAAAGTACGTATATACTAAACAAAGTACTACATTAGCCTAGAATCCCCTTGAGTACCCATTTCCCTATAGGTCCCTTCTGACTCAGTTACACAGCAAACTTTTTCACTTTTTCTAGCATGTCGAAGGGTCAGTTGCTAGCATCCTCTCCTGTTCAGCTGGTGAATCTGGGCATCTTGAGGCAATGTTACAATTGCCTCATGTACACAGACAACTCACTGCTTCTCCCACAAAACACAAATACATGTGAGAGATGCAACTATATAGCCAAACTGGAAGCTGAGCTCTCTCAACTCAGGACTGGCAAGACCAGACAGGAGGAGAAGGAAACCACGCACACCACAAACCCAGTTTCACATAGAACTATCACAACTGCAAAACAAACACATAAACACACAAAGACATACTCGGAGGCACTGATCAAAAATCTACCAAAACTACAGAGGCCTCCAAAGCAGACACCCAAGCAACTGCCACCTCAAGACATAAGACATGCAACACATAGTTCTCAAAGTCAGTGTGCTAAACAGTCACAGCCCTTAAGGCCAAACACAATGCCAGACACACTTGTTATAGGTGACTCCATAGTCAGACACACTGACGTCCCACTCACCAGACTGAACAAGGAAAAGATTACAGTAAGCTGCCTGTCAGGCGCTAGAATCCGCCACATAACACAAGCACTCAGGTCACTCCACAGCAAGTACAAGTATGACTCAGTCATTGTCCATGCCGGTGTGAACGACCTGAGACGTACCTCCCTGGACTACATGAAAAGAGACATAGAGGAGCTCTCAGATTATGTAGCCCAGGCCGGTATGACCCTGACCCTGAGCAGTATCCTACCCTCACCAAGAATGATGCCACAATACAGAAACAAAATGATCAGCTTTAATAATTGGCTTAATTACTGGTGTCATTCTAAGGGGATCCAATGTCTGTCTGCCTGGGATGACATGCTTGACAAGCCACGCTGCTTCGCAAGGGACGGCTTGCACCTGTCACCCCTGGGCTTCCGGATATTGGCAAAGGCTCTTGCCACCCCCATAGTGCCTTTTTTTAGGCAAGGCTCAAATGATAAACCTACCACCCTAGAAAACAAAAATGGAGAAAAACTAAGGGTAATACTGCTCAATGCCAGAAGTCTAAACCTCAAGATGCACGCCTTCGAAGCCCTCCTCAGTATGGAGAACATCGATGTTTGTGCTGTGACTGAAACCTGGTTCAAGGCTCCTGAGAGCATCCCAGCACTATCAGGTTATACCTCATATCATGCGTTCCGGCCCCAAAATCCGGACCGAACCACAAAAGAAGGGGGAGTATCCATATTCATAAAGGATACCCACACCTCCAGGTTAGTGGCAACGCACGAAGCATCGGAGACCATCCAGGTGCAATTAACCATAGGTAAAACTGCCCTACAGTTTGTAGCATGCTACAGACCACCCTATCAAACTCAGGAAACAGACACAGCCTGCCTGAAGACACTGGAGAGTATGAATGTCTCTCCAAACACCATCATATTGGGTGACTTCAACTACCCAAACATAGTCTGGGAACATTACTCAAGCCCCAACACCCTAGCCCAAAGGTTCCTGGAGTTCATAAACTCAAATGCTATGGAACAACTAGTCACCATTCCCACAAGAGGAGAAAATATACTAGACCTGATCATCACAAACATGGGGACAAAATGCTCCACACCGGAATTATATCCCTCATTGGTGAGATCAGACCATAAATTAATCTCACTGGAGATCTACATCCCGCCCCCAACCCCAGCAAAAATGACCACAGTGAAGAACTTCTCAAAAGCAAACTTCACACTTCTTAAGACTGAAGTGGTATCCTTCAAGGCCCCCGAGCCAGTGGAAACCACAACCCACGCTGCTGAAACCCTTACAAATGCCTTCTACGAGCACCTCCAGGAATGTATGGATCAAGCAATCCCTAATAAAATCAAGACCCTTTCCACCAAAGGCAGGCGCCCAGTCTGGTGGACCCCAGCCATAAACAAACTCTACAACAAGAGGAGAAAGCTACTACATGACAGAGCAAAATCCCTAAAAGGGAAGGCATCTCTGATCAATACTAGCAAAAAACTACGATCACTCATAAAATCATCCAAGGCCAACTTTGAGAGAAAAATCGCTAATGACACAAAAGACAATCATAAGGACTTCTTTAGCTATGTTAGAAACCTGGGTGGAAACTCCCAGATATGCTCAGAATTAGTCCAAAATGATACAAAAATCACTGAACCCACAGACATTGCCAACATACTGGCAGACAGGTTCAGTGCAAGTTTCTCCCCTCCCTCCCCCCAAAAGGAGAAATATCTATCCCACCAGAGTCTAGCCTCCCAAACATCTCAGATGCCCAGGTGAGAGCTGCTCTCTCTAAAGCAAAAAACACAGCATCAATGGGACCGGATGGTGTCCCCGGCTGTGTGCTACACGAACTCAATGAGGAACTAAACCCACACATAAGGCTGCTGTTTAATCTTAGCCTTACTACAGAATACGTACCCAAAGAATGGCGTACGGCAACTGTGGTCCCACTCCACAAAGGCGGTGCTTCTACGGACCCTGGAAATTACCGCCCCATAAGCTTGACGAGCCTTGTCTGCAAAGCTATGGAGAGGATCATAATGGAACTCATAAATAAAGACATTGGGGACCTACAGACACTGGATCCTACCCAATTTGGCTTTGTCAAGGGCAGATCCTGCCTCTTGAACTTGGTCGACTTTTTCGAAACAGTCACTAAGGCAATTGATGAGGGTAAGGCAGTTCACACAGCCTACCTTGACCTAGCAAAAGCGTTCGACACAATACCCCACTCGGGCATCATAGAAAAGCTCACCAGCTTAGATGTAAACCCATATGTCACAAGATGGGTTGCAAACTGGCTCAAGGACAGAACCCACAGGGTTAGAGTTGCTGGTGCCATGCCAGACTCTAAGCCGGTCACGAGCGGTGTCCCACAGGGCTCAGTCTTGGGCCCTCTCTTGTTCGGCATTTATTTTTCTGAAGTGCAGGCAAACATAGGGGGATTGTGGCTGACAAAATTTGCAGATGACTGCAAACTGGGCACCATAATTGACACTTCATCAGACACAGACATCCTCCAGAGAGGTCCCATAGAAATGGATAACTGGTGCCAGAGTCATGGCCTTAAGCTAAATGCCAAAAAATGTATAGTCATACCCTTTGGGAAAAACAAGGTAACCCCTAATTACCACATAGGTGGTAATCCATTAAACATGGAAGACGTTATCAGGGACCTGGGGACCCAAGTTGACAGTAACCTCTCTTTTGACACTCACATTGCCAAAGTGGTTAGGAAGACCTTCTACATTGCCCACCTGATCATGAAGGGATTCACATCCAGATCAGGAGAGGTCATTGTACCCCTGTACTCTTCACTTATCAGACCAATGATTGAGTACAACGCCTCATTCGGAATGTACCTTACCCGACACCTGCAGCAGTTGGAAAGACCCCAAAAGTTCCTCACCAAAAGGATAAAGGGGCTCAAACATATGTCATACGCTGCCCGACTGAAGAAACTCCAGCTCTATTCAGTCGCATACCGTCTGCTCAGAGGTGATCTGTGCCTGACATACAAGGCCATGCCCAACCCGGAATTAATGGACATGCTCCACCTCAGAAAATCCAAATCCACCAGAGCCACGAGAGCAAGAGACTTAAACCTCAACACGGATATAAATAGGACATGCTGGAGGGACAGATTCATCACCCAGAGACTCCCTACACTATGGAACAGAATCCCAGTCCATGTGAGGCAGAGCCCCTCACTGACTCTGTTCAAGAGAAATCTTGACGAGTGGATGGGAGATCGTAGGTTTACCCCGGGAATCATCTCTGTGTCACTGCTGGACAGAGGCACAGCAAACTAATGGGTATAGTATTCTCATCCTAAGGGGTGGTAAAAGCCACACACACTCTGGCTAGGCTTATAAATGCCCTAGGGCAGATAGCCTAGTATGAACCTATGAACCTATGAACCTATGAAGAACTTACAATTCTGTGTAACAAATGAGAACTTGGTTCCAGTCTATGGAAAGCACTCCTTCTGGTCTAGGATTCAGCACGTACCACTCATTCAGGAATGTTAGTAATGGGCAGGATTTACCATGCTTATTAAAGATCTTATACCTATGTATTTCATCATAAATGACCTCAAACTTGATTTAATACAAGTTCAAATCACTTTCGACAAAACACATTTTTATTTTATTAGTAATTACTGGTCTTCATTTATGTCCCTGGAATAACATGCTTCCCCACCTGGAAGTATAATCAATCACATTTTATTAAGAGAAATGAATTATCCAGATATCAACTGGTCTACTGACAAATCCAGGAGCTATAACACTTGTGCCTTTATCAGCATCATATAATCCATATGGCTGGTTCATTAACACAACAGATCCATGAAAAATGTTGTATAGACCAAGAGACTTGGAAAAAGAAGTGACTGAGGAAATGTGAAAATATAAAGAACAAAACCTAGAGTTTTGAAAGGTATAAAAAGAAACATGGACATGGGAAAGGAATAGAGCTCTGATATGGTGCAATCTTTAAGCAAAGTAGAAAGCCAAAGTAATCAATACAAAAAAAAAAAAAAACAGCTCCAAAGTTATTTGCAGAGAAATACAGGCAAAGACATCCAGATATGGAAAACTACACAATTCAAGGAATAAGATCACTAAGGGGGAATATAGAACAGATTAGTAAAGAAGAAGTTAAACAAATAGAAGCTGAAGTTATGGAATAACTGCGAAGTGAAGGATTTAGTGTACAAAGTCTAACACAGGTTATGTGACAGTAGGATGGAACAATGAGTCCTCAAATTAGGGACAAACAAGTGGAGTGGGAGAGATCTAAAGAAGAAATATGGACATGGAAAAGAAAAATATATTTGATATGGTGCAATATTTATGCAAAGGAGAAAGCAAAACTAATCGATATAAAAAGATTAGCACCAAAGATTTCTGAAGAGAAATTCATGCAAAGGCATCCAGATAAAGACAATTTCACAATAAGAAAAATAACAATATGAAGGAAGAAAGTAGAAAAGAGGATCAGTAATGGAGGAGTTAAAGAGATAGAAATTGAAGTTATAGATTACTTGTGAAGTGAGGGATTTAGAATAGAACATCCTACAGGAAATGTCACATCATGATAGAGCAATGACTCCCCAAATCAAGGAGAAACAGATGGAACAGGAAGCATCTGATCAGTTGCCATGTGAAGATACTCTTGAGTCTTCAGTAGGAAACCAGTACACAAGTTCAGCTGGAGATTCACAGCAAGGGATGGAGCAGGAGACAGTGGCAACTCTAGCGCACTCAATGTTGTGGAGTGAAAGGTCAATAAGTTCCTCAATGAAAGAGCAACTGAAGATGCAGGATGCAGCTGAACAGAATATGTCACAAAAAGCTGTTCTGGAACTTTCTGTAGAATGCCTGCAGGAAATGGAGAACAAAGAATGTGCCCTCAGTTTAGAAGAAAATGGTCTAAGGGAAGAGTTGTTTGATTTAATAGAGATGGATGGACATATTAAGATAATGAAAGAAATAAGATTACAGAAAGTCAATAAAACTAATGAACACAGTAATCAAGACTATTAACATAAGTTCATGTGATATAACAAGTTAATTTGATATATATTACCATGCATCTAAATTAATAGCAGATAAAGTCTTACCACAAAAGCACAGGGCAATAAGGAAATATCAGGGAAGAAATCAAATGCCACGATGGAAGTATCAAATAGAGAAAACTATAAAGCAGTTAAAACAAAACGTGTCACTGTTAGAAGAGTATAGAAGAGGGAACAGAGCAACAAAAATACTTAGAAAGACAGACGTGATAAAAGCAACATGCAGCATCAGAATAGGCCAGGAGGCATTGTACACTACTACAAATTTAGCAGCATCCCACATTCATAGATAAAGGATGGCTTACAAATGTATAAGATACACCCTACACTGATCAGTTCCATTACAGTGTCCATGAAATAGTGGCTATGGCAAACCTGTTTGCAGCTAAGCCATGATAAAGGAAAAATGATTATCCCAGGGATAAAAATTGAGAGTGGGATATTTCAAGCTAACTCTCTGACACCAGTGCTCTTTTGTCTTGCCCTTAACCCATTAAGCTGTCTACTTAACAGATGAGGTTATGGTTACAATTTTGCTTCCAGAAAACAACAAAGTATAAAATCTTCTCATCTTCTTTTTTGTGGATGATTTAAAACTGTATAGTTCATCATACAAGTAGCTGAATGCACAACTGCAAGTGGTCAGAACTTTCTCAGATGACATAAGAATGTCATCTGGTCTTGATAAATGTACAAAATCAACATTTAAAGCAGGAAAGCTGCAGCACCAGGAAAACTTCAGCATGGGACAAAGGAACTTGAGCAGAATGAAGTGTATAAATATTTGGGAATTGATGAAGGACTGACAATAAAACATGACCAAATGCAAACAAAGCTCACCTTGTTGGGCATTATTACTTGCATAATGCACACGAAGCCCAAATGATATTTTTGTAAACTTACACAAATTTTCATATCATGTTGTTCTTCTTTCAGCTTTTCAAAGTTAGCGGTCGCCACAGCGGAACTCCGGTCTGCTAATGATTGGCAATAAATTTTTATGGTGCCGAGGTGCCAGCTCAATGCCCAAACTTCAATGAAGGCACGCCCATTTACATTTCTTTCGAACACCACTCAACCGCAAGGAGGGCATACAGACTCCACACCGAAGGCACTCCAGGTGAGAATTGAACGGGAGAACCTCTTGCTGTGAGGGGACAATGCTACTGCTGCACCACTGCTGTTTCTCTGCACCACCGCGGCTGTAAAACCTAGACATGCAATGTTAGAACATTTTGTTAACCAGACATTTGTTTTCACATAATGCAAAATTTCTCTGTAAGTGCATGTTTTTTAAAACATTTACAAAAATATGAAAACATATGCTTAATTGTGTAATTAGCCAAACAAATAATACTGGATATCTCTCAAGATGTGCAACTTACAGTGCAAATATCAAAGATAGTTTTCTTAAACAACATCTAAGGTTTCAGTTAATGTCATTCAAGTTTTTTAAGTCATTTGGGTTTTGAAGTATTAAGTCTATATGGAAATATTGGTTATTTTCATAATTACTAGCAAGCAACTACCAAAATTTCCAGTAGAGTGTGATATAAACTGGCATTGATAATGAATTGTTCTGACTCCCACATTTGTGTTTCATGCCATACACTTCAATAACATGTAGATCTCTCAGTTATGAAAATATGAACATAAATTTGAAAATATGAATAATAAGCATAAAGATCCATTTCTCCACTGTAGGACACCCTAGATTATTACTCTTATTGTCATTTTGTTAATAACTCCTTGCCTTTTCTACTACTGCCGATTATTAGCTGGCAAGTCACTTAGTTAAAGAAACCAGACCCAGAAAATGTTCTGGATGCCATAATGTGGTATGAGAGTAAACTGGAAGCATAAAAAGGCATTTTAGGCATGAGTGAGTTAAATAAATCACCTGTAGTATTGACTATTCTTATTATTTAACTTTTAAACTGATGATATGTTAAACCACCCCTCACAAAGTTACCTGTGGTACATATAATAATATATCCTCGCAATCTATTCATCCAAAACAAAATCCCTTCTCATCCACTCTAATGTGATCTTACATCACTAACTTTACTGTCTGTTCTTGCTTTAACATCACCCTTTTTAACATTTTCTAACCTTTATTCTTGCTATTGCCGTGAAATCTTTTATTCTACCAAATAAACTGAAAGTTTCTTACAAGATGCCTCATCTATTTAATACAAAAGTTAGAAGGGCTATTGCCATAAATGTGTTAATTCTAAGACTAGAAAATGTCCTGCCTATAATTATGTGGCCTCAGCCTACAATAGGCATTATACAAACCATTCAGAAACAGTGAACACCAATGTTTGACAATCCAGCTGGCCGAATGGTTGTCGGTCACAATCAAAACTGCAAATTGCTAAACAAATATTACTATGCCCCCTTTCCAGTAATGAAATGCTCAGATTGTGAGGCAAAATTTTTGCATCTATATCATAACATCGAAGATACAAAATGTCGAACGCTCACAAAGAGCGAAAATGCCAAAGCTCGAATTCTGTATTGTGGGGGGCGCACCCCCTGCTAAATATATATTCCAACTCAGAGATCTCACTAGAGTGTGGAAAAGGCAAATATCCCAATCTTCACTGTACTGTGATCTCAAAAACAGACCCTCAACATTTCAACACTTTCGCTGTTATACCGTTCAACATTTTCATTTTACGATAACATGATATAGATCCAAATTTTTATGCAGCAATTTCTGAAAAAGTTTTCTGTAGAATAGCAATCACAATCATGGTAATTTTTATAATTTATGAGAAAAAAGTTAGAACCACACCTTATGAATGAATCCATGTATACCTATGCTTTAAAGACTTCAGTCTACTCCCTGTGACTACCTCCTCACCTACTTCACTACTGCACTACACTTGAATCATCAGTCTTTTGGAAACTATAACTAAAATATTTCATTTTTTGAGACTGGTACATGCATTACTTAACAGATATTTTGCACATGCATTGTATTACACAATAGCGTGTGTAGTACAATACTTTGTATGTATATTGCTTTGAATGTAGTATTACTAACAGTTACATTTTACTCATAGTGTGTTCTAACAAGTGTACAATAGTATAATCTACCTATATTGCTGATTTGTTCTGTAACATATACTACTATATAATGCTTCTTGTTTATGTTGTGTTGTACTAGTATATCTTCAATGGTTTGTACCTCATTTACTGATATTTATGGTATGACATGATGCATTACAATCATTTTTGTTTTATGATTTGCATGCCTAATATCCCAGGTCATGGTTGAAAGGGTCATTAGACCAGCTCACCAACCTGGTTAGCAAGTGCCAAATAATTAAGTAACTAAACTGATGCAGAAAAAGTGATAGGAAATTGATGTTAAATGAATTTTAATTTTTATTAACTAAAGCGTCTTAAAACTGGACTCACTAATTTAATGTTGTCTGAATGGTGACGCTCACTATTCATGTTGTGTGCTGGATTTATACTACACTGACTATTGCTTTCCTAGATAAGTAGTTGAGCTTCACATGCTGTCTGACATGATGTGAAATGACACAAAAATATAAATATTAAACCATTGAGCATGTCATGCCTACTGGAACTGTTGTTAAAACCATAAATGCAAAATATAAATAATGAAGTATTTGACATGCCATGCCTACAGAATATGTTAAATGTAGTCCCTTTTGTGGCAGGTCATGGCTGCAAATGGTCCTAGCACAAGTCCACCTACATGACAAACAAATCATATAAATAAAGTGTTATTACATACCGTACAATTCTCTGAACCTATTGGAGTCATGTGCCTAAAGGCTGCATAATCTCTTCTCATTTAGTGGAGGATATCTCAGTCCTACAAGCTAGTCCTACTAGTTGGCATTTCATGCAACATCCAAAGTCAGCAGTACACCACAAAATAAGTCATTGGCTTGATTTATTATGAATTACAGTTGGAAACAGTGTTTCAGAACACAGTTTAGTTGTGGCCCAATGAGCACTGTGCAACAGACCAGTGTTTGTGTCTACTGGATGTTTTTAGTCATACTGCAAGCCAGAGACAGTACAACAGTATCTGTCTTACTATTGTAAATTTAAATCAGTACCATTGTGTATTAAGACCCATAAGGAGACAGTTTTCCCATATAGTAACATTCTTTCTCTCATTCTTTGATAATCACTTCATCCAATTCATCTTTGCAAGGAATGCAGGCACTACTCTGCTATTCGGTGGGTGTCAAACAGAGAAACTCATCCTGCATGTTAGTTAGTTAATAACAAAATATATACACACACACACACACACATATACACACACACACACACACACACACACACACACACACACACACACACACACACACACACACACACACACACACACACACACACACAAGAGAGAGAGAGAGAGAGAGAGAGAGAGAGAGAGAGAGATCAACATATCTTGTTTTAAAGGAATTGGATTGGATTGGTTTTCTGTATGAGGACTGATAACATTTTTAGAAATGCATAAATAGGCATACATTGTCATGACCTATTAATTAAGCTGTTAACATAACATTACCTGCACATAGTATTGGTATTGCTATTTAAGCAGTTAATGTGCATGTCAAATGAAAGTGTAGAGTTACACTAAGTTCTCAGTAAAAAGTAATGTGCTTTCTGTAAATGGATACCCTGGCCATCTGTTATTTGGAGATATGAGATGTGTAATAGCCTTTTGTGGGTTGCAGACAGGATTGTTTTGACTTTGGAAGAGTTTAATGTATGCAATTTGTTTAAAACCATTTAAACAGTCCACAGAATATGCTTTGTGACTTGATGTGGATTTTATTGTGGTGTGATAATCAAATCATCTTCAGGGCATGTGGTAGCTTGATTAATCTTAAATATACTTTATCTATAAACTCAGAGAAAACAACTGCATGGTGAACAGATAAGATTCTGAATATTGCTTGAGAATGTTTGGCTGCTAGATGGCTGCCAAATTGATCACAATCTGTGTGGGTGAGATGGCAGAGCATCAGCTATTTGAGAATTGGATGGTATTTATCATAGTCTAAGGCTTTTGTAGGCCATTACAATTTGGTCTAGAGAACTGACTATTGTTAATGTCTTTTAGAAGTGTATCAATGCCTGCTGCAGAGGCTGTAGATGGGCAGCAGCGATCTCCAGATCCATGCTGTTCATAACCTGTTAAGCCATGTTTGCATATGTAGGCAATGAACTCTTAGTATACAGCTTGTTCCATAGTCTCAAATCCATCAGGAGAAGAGAGATGGATATACTGAAAATATACTTGGCGATTCAATAAACTCTGTGCAGGCTTCCCATCAAGCTCACATGGAGTTTACATGCTTGTGTGACGAGTAGCAGTGCTAATTGCATATACATGATATGCATCACGCTTACATGAATACAAATGATATTTAGTGGCCAACAACAGTGTTTCCAGCTAGGAAACCATGCAGAACAGCATGAATGCAGAAAGAACATGCATACAAGTTTGCCTACAGGGAAACCTGCTCTGTGAGATTGTGTGGACAGCTACAATGACTACCAGGGGTGAAAATACTGCAATAACTGCAGCATTAGCACATTATAGAAAAGTGCACTCAGTGCAGCATACATTACAAGTATTTGCAGACTGAAATAACAGATGGTGGGGTGAACAGCAAGGGCCAATACAATGAAACATAAGAACACTAGACAGGGAAAGTGTACTGATTAAAATGGCCACACATGAATGGTAGGAATGAAAAAAGAGGAGGAGGGCTTGCAAAATATGGTAATGTATCCAAGATAGGATATGTCAATATATGCACAGATCCAAGACAAGTCAGTAGCATAATTAAGCACATATGTAGACAGCTCCATACATACTGTTGTTTACACGTCCTGTGCAGGTATATGTATATTGTCACATATGATAGCATCTATGTGACTGTCACACAAGGTTACATGTCAGTGGTGATGAATGGTTGTGATATAAATAGCACTGACATGATCACTGGAGAGGAAATTTAACATGAATACAATAGGTGGTATGTGCATGTTGTGAAGATCTACAAAATTACTTTCTTGAATATGACTAAAACATCAGCATAGCACTCACAACCAATCATGGAGACATAGCAACAGACGCATGGACAACTGCTGACAGAAGCAGCCACATTAATCTTTACCATTGGCAGAATATGTGAGTTTAAGTTATACATATTCTGCAGGAACAGATGCTCACAATGATAATGATTGCCAGTATTCTATAAGGGGAATTCATCACCTTTTTTCAAAAATAAACTGTCTTTGAAGGGGTTAAGTGGGACAGTGTTAAACCTGGAGATGAATTCAAGGGCACTTGAGAGGTTTGCATGACTCATAAGCCACAAGCGACGTGCAAGAATTGAACCCATGCCATCAATGTTGTCAGTAATCTTTGTATTAACTGGGTGCAACACAGAAATACATACCACACAAGCATCTTGTATTGTATAACACCTTGTGTATTGTCAATTACTAATAGATTTGCACACCAAAGAATAGTTCTGTATGGGTGACTAGATGTGTGCAAGCTCACTGTGCCAAATGTAATACACTTGACTAAAGCATCCCTAGCTGACATAGATTTTGGCCATGAGGACAACAACACTTAAAACAACACACTATTATCAATGGATTCTCTGCTCACAGCTATGTATTGCATGCATCTGCCACATGTATTTGCAATGGATATTGTCTGAAGCATCTGCAACTGATGCATGAATTAAGAACTGGAGTTTTGCAATGAATGGTACAGCAGTATGTGAGACTGATAGCAATGCAGCATGTGTACAGAAACTACATTAGTGCAAAGACTGGCATCAATGAATAAGGAAGCTGTCACTGTGATATTTTTTTCACATGCCAAACAATGAATGGGGCTCTATAAGCCCATGTCACACCTCAAGAAATGTGCCACATGTTCACTGGCCCCCTGACACTGACAGTGAAAATGTTATACAGACATTAAATCCTGACATATATCCATATGTATTCATGCAAACTATCATATGGTGATACTGATGTGATATACTGTTGCATCCGTGATGCTGTACAGTCACACTATAGCTGTACCTAGGATACAATTCGACTTAGGTTCATAGGAGAGTACTAGGCTAATGTTCCACGATGGCATACAAGCCTAAACATATTTAACATGAGTTTCACAGTTTTAAATAGCTATATGAAAAATATCCACACATTTATGAGCCTATGCTATGTTATCTAAGACCAGCTACATCTATTCTTGAGGGACATGGGTGGGATACCAGGAGTACAATTATGATTAACTATCCATTGAAGTAAGTTGCACTTGAATAAGGTCAGGAAGGGCCTTTGATTTATGTGAATGGGGAGGTCATTCCAGTGAAGAGTTAGTGTCTGAGAAACACTTCTATCTCTCCAACGCAATTTATTAAGTCAAAGACCAGGTTAACATCCTTGGAATGAGTGACCCTTGTGTAGTTTGCTTTACCAATGTGTAACATTTCTGTGGGTGCCAGATTGTAGACTTCCCTATAGACCAGACACAAATTGACCCATAGTAATCTGTAGGGGACAGAATACAGTGATATGAGTTTCAATCTTTCCACATAAGACTTGTAAAATAACATGTGTGTTGTACTGTTAAGAAGCATTTCAAGGGACTGAGCCTGCATATAAATAGCAAGCATGTGCTAGCTTTGGTACCATTTTGAGAGGTGCAGCCAATGTGTGAACATCTATATGTATGTCAGCTAGTTTGTGTATAAGTTAAAGTTACTTAGCTTCATTCCTTATGTGTTTTCATATATTAAAGCTGTTTGAACAAGAACCCCCAATGTTTGTCTACTTCATCCTGACTAGACGAGCGATGTGGTGTCAGAACCGGGATTCCAAAGATTGTTTTCAGAGCCATGAGATGCAGAGTTAACAGCGAAGACAAACTAAGTGAAACGAATGCAAAAAGGGCCAGAAATGAATTAAAGATAATGAAAACTTGCACGCATGATTTATTTTACAAAAAGATGAACTGGAGCATTACAAGGGCACAGAATGCATTACTAAGTGAACAAATGGCACAGAAACGTTTATAGAGCAAACAGGTAGCATAAAATGTTTATTAAACAAAATGTCTGAAATTAAGCTATTTGACAAAATGATTATCAGAAAAGCATATAAAGGGCTCAGAATTACCTCAGGATTGGAAAACAAGCATGTTTAAAGTAAAATGGGCATGTTTAGAGTTAAAACGAGCACAAGAAAGTATAATGGGCATGAAAAGAGATTAAACAAGCAGAACAAAAATAATAAATGGCAAAAGGGCACATTAAGCATAAATAAAGCAAGGTGACTGCATGTTTTTTGGCAAAGTGCTGTGTTTTGGCATAAACTACTGTTTCACATTAATCAAAGCCCTGAATAGCATGCATAACTTATTCGAACTATTTCAAAGTGTGTAAAAGTGTTTACATTGCATGCGTATTGCTGTGCATTTATTCTGAATGTTTACCGTGTGCAAAGTGTAACTATTTCATAGAGTCCAGTCAAATTAGAGCCATTTCAAAAAGTTTCTTGTGCTGGGTATGTCTATTCACAAAGCGCTACCATTACAGAGTGTTTCTTGCACTGTAAAGAGTTATTTAGCAAAGTACAGCCATTTTGGGGAAATTTCAGTATGCTTTGTACTGTTTATTCGCAAAGTGCAACTAGTTCGAAATGCTTCTTACTTTGAGCTTCTTCTGCCCTGTTTATTCACAAAGTGCAGTTATTTGAAATGTTTCTTACATGGATAAGAGGTGATTTCTTATAGTACAGTGATTTCAAGAGTATTACAGTACCTGAGAGACTTGTTTCGCAAAGTTCTGTTATTCATTTGAAGCTTATTGTGTTATTGGGCATAGTTGCAAGTACTGGCATAAATGTCTGGCATATGTATATGCGTGCATGTTTGTGTAGTTACAAAGGGACTTGGTTGCATTGTGCTTACTATAATATGTTGGCATGGCAGACAGATTTCAAAAACCATCACCACCTGTATTGAATCAGAATATTGCAGAGAACTGGAGAATATTTGAGCAAGAATATTTATTCAAGCAGCTTATTCTGACAAAGATGCATGCACCAGGGCATTCATTTTGTTAAACCTAGCTGGGTTAGAGGGTACTGAAAGAGAGCGTTCATTTGTATATGCACCAGCAGTATATGAAGGTGAAGGGGCAAGTAATCGTATTGTTGTACAGGTGGAATCAAGGGAAGACCGCAAGCATTTGAAGCACAAATTTAGAGAAATGTGCAACCCCCAGACTATTGTTACATTAGAGAGGCATTGTTTTACACAAAAGATCAAAAGCCAGGAGAAACTTTTGCAGCTTATATTACTGACCTGAGAAACAAAGCTAAAATGTGTAAGTTTGGTGACTTAAAAGATGAGTTAATAAAGGATGAGCATCTGTGTGATATTAATAGTGCTGCAGTGAGAAAGACTTTGCTTCATGACAGTGATTTAATGCTGAGTAAAGCTATTGAGATTTGTCAAATCCATGAAGTTATAGAAAGAAACACAAATATGCTTGCAAGTGATAAGAGCGTAGTTTCAGCAGGCTCCAGCACAAATGTAGACAGCATGCAACATGTGGCTAGCAGAAGCAGGCCTAAGCACATAGCTCCTGCCACTCCTGCAGGCTTTTTAGGTAAATCCCATAGTCTTCTAGCAAGTTCCAAGACTAGTTCAGTTAAAGGAGTATGCCCAGTCTGGTACAAGGGTGAATCAGAAAAACCCAAATCAAGCTTTATTGTTAACTGTCACAATTGTGGTCCCAACCATAAGTCCAAAAGAGAAAAATGCTTAGCATTTGGTCATCAATGCCACAAGTGTAAAAAATTGAACCATTTTCAAAAGTTTTGAAAATCAAGTAAGCCTCACATGGTTATAAAGAAGGGTCACTAAAAAAGCAAGTTGATCATATAGAAAGCTGCAAACCTAATTTCTACATATATGGTGTATCAGTAATCAGTGAAAAGGTTGATGCAGTATTTTTATTGGCAAAGAATTAAATATTTTGTACTGTCCAGATCAATGGTAAATCCACCGAGCTCAAAGTGGACATTAGTTCAAAGTGTAACGTTGTCAGCAGACACATTTGCTAAGATGAGAGCTGGTGAGGAACTTAATGTGGCCAGTTGTGCAAAACTTGTTGCTTATGGAGGTGAAGAAATTCAAACCGAAGGCTCAGTAGTACTTTCATGTTATGTGGCCAAGAACTGTTATAGCCTATTATTCTATGTAGTTTGAAGACCTGTGCAGTCATTATTGGGTCTCAGAGACAGTTTGAGAATGAATCTGCTTTCTTTTACCAAAGAAGTACATCAAATAAGCACATGTCCCAGTTCCAGCTTCACTAACACTAATTT
The DNA here is from genome assembly GCF_019279795.1 of Protopterus annectens. NCBI lineage: Eukaryota > Metazoa > Chordata > Ceratodontiformes > Protopteridae > Protopterus > Protopterus annectens. The sequence goes on along the minus strand of NC_056739.1, from coordinate 1,400,136,190 downwards.
TTCAGAGTATGCTGATGTTTTCAATGACAAGGTGGGCAAGCTTCCAGTTGTGTATTTCATGAAGTTAGACCCAGAAGTTAGTCCAGTGGTCAGACCAACAAGAAAAGTTCCGATAGCTATGCAAAATAAAGTTAAAGCTCAGTTCAATAAAATGGTGCAGCTAGGTGTAATTTGTCCAGTTGCAGAACCAACTGAATGGGTGTCGTCCATGGTAGCCGCTCAAAAAAAGGCTCAGATGAAATTAGAATATGGATTTACCCAAGAGATTTGAACAAAGCATTAAAGAGACTGCATCATCCTATGCGTACAGTTGAAGCGGTTGCTGCTGTAATACCAAATGCCACCTTTTTTTCAGTTTTAGATACAAAAAGTTCATTTTGGCAAGTGAATGATGCTTAATTGCAAATCTTCATTACAGACTTCATTCAGTACCCCATTTGGAAGATAGAGATTCCTAAGGATGCCATTTGGAATAAATTCTGCATGTGAAGTCTTTTAGCGTGCAATGAAGCATATTTTTTCAGGTTATCCTTTTGCCATAATAGTAGATGATATATTGGTCAGAGGCAATGGTGAAGCAGAGCATGACAGAAACCTTAAGAGAGTTCTAGACAGAGCACGTGAAGTGAACTCAAAGCTCAGTCCTCTAAAGTGGAAATTCAGATTACCAGAAGTTACATATGTAGGTCATTTGTTTACTAGCACTGGCTTGAGACCAGACCCGTCCAAGCAAGCAGCCATTATTGAAATGCCAGCACCGGCTAATTTTCAAGCTCTACACCATTTTCTTGGTATGATTAACTATTTTGTCAAGTTTATACCAGACTTCAGTGAGTTGACAGCACCCTTGAGAGAGCTGACATGCAAAAATGTTACATGGTCTTAGTTAGAACACCACCAGAAAGCATTTGAATACCTAAAGCAGAAAATTTCTACCCCACCAACATTAATATACTATGATATCAACAAACCAGTAACTCTTTCCTGTGATGCTTCAAAATGTGGGCTTGGCAAAGTTATTCTTCAAGAAGACAGACCAGTAGCCTATGCATCTAGAACACTAACCCAAACTGAGATGCAATATGCTCAAATTGAGAAAGGACTTTTGGCAATAGTATTTGCATGTTCAAAGTTTCATGATTACATCTATGGTCAAGATATTCAGATTGAAACTGATCACTAACCCCTAGTAACTATGTTAAAGAAGCCTGTGCATTCAGCTCCAACGAGATCACAAATAATGATGCTCATATTGCAAAAGTACCACTTCAAAATGGTTTATGCAAAAGGCAAACTAGTTTATCTGGCTGTTACCTTATCTAGATTGCCCAGAAATACAACAGAACAGCTTGACACAGAGAATTTTGACTTTGATGTCATGGAAGAGTGTCATTTTTCTACCTTAACACTTGATGAGCTGAGAGATCATACAAAGACTGATCCAATTTTCCAAAAGTTCAACCACTACATTAATGTTGGATGGCCATCAAACGAATCTAGTATACCACAGGAAGTGCAAACATATTTTCCTTACAGAGATGAGATGCTGATAGAAGATGGCATTATTTTGAAAGTTCCTAAAATTGTTGTTCCTGTTTTCTTACAACAAGAATATATCCAGATTTTGCATCGTGGTCACCCAGGTTCTAAAACTACTAAAAGAATGGTGAGTGGACTAGTATTTTGGCCTTCTCTAGTAAAAGGCATTGGCAGAGTACTTTGTTCATGTTCAGTATGCAATAGTACTAAACCGCATTTTCAAAAAGAACCACTATGGCTAAGTCAAGTTTTTGAACTACCTTGGTAAACAGTAGCCACTTATGTAGTCAAGTGGAACAATCATAGGTTCATAGGTTCATAGGTTGGTACTAGGCTATCCGCCCTAGGGCCTATACAAGCCTAGCCATAACAATTCCCTGGTTATTTCTTCCCATAATATTTACTTCTTTACTTACTTAGACTCTTATTCAAACTGGTTTGAGATCAATTTACTACGTAACCTAACATCCAGTACTGTTATTATCAAACTGAAACATAATTTCTCAGTTCATGGTAGTTCACACGAAGGTATCTCTGACAACGGTACTCAATTTACCAGTCAGTTGTTTCAGAAATTTGCAAGAGAATGGGACTTTGTACATGTTACTAGTAGTCCAGAATATCCACAGTCAAATGGACTAGCTGAATGTGCCATGCAGAGTGCAAAGCAATTACTAGAGAAATCAAAGAGCGACAATACCGATGTCTTTTTGAATTGACTCAATCTCAGGAACATACCCCATAACAATATACTTGGCTCGCCTGCTCAGAGACTTCTATCTAAGCAAACAAGAACAACATTGCCTATCAATTCCAGTTTTATTGAGGCCTAAAGCTAAAAACAACAAAGCAATCAAAACCTAATTATTCAGAAATCATTCTTTCCAGAAGTCCAGTTATGACAAATTGAGCAGATTTCTTCGTCCATTGAAAGAAGGAGAGACAGTGACAGCAAAAGGTTTTCACCGGCTTGGTCAAGTGACAAGTATATGTGCAGAGCCAAGATCCTGTTTTGTTAAATCAGACGGTGTGGAGTACTGGAGAAAATGTAGACTTCTTCTTCCTGTATCTGAACCATTATTGCAGCACTGTTCCTGTGATACAGACTCTAGATCTCAGAGCAATCCAGTGTTCTTGTTCCAGAACGTGTCTTGACGCCTACTTTTGTTTCTGAAGAAGTTCCTGAAATCCTAAAGGTTGAACATTTAGCAGAAACAATCCCTTTTGCTAAACCAAACTCTAATCTCTATGTTACATGATTTGGTTGCATATCCAGACCTAGTGTGAAATGCACAGCAACTTGGACGTGATTGCATATATGTATCTAGATCTGTATAATTGCATGACAAAAAAGTATCTGCATCTATTGCATGTCATTTAATGCCATCATTATTGCATGACTCATTTCTCAAAGAAGCAGGATGTTGAATAACATGTGTGTTGTACCTTTAAGAAGCATTTCAAGGGACTGAATGTGCATAGAAATTGCAAGCACATGCTAGCTTCAGTGCCATTTTGAGAGGGGCAGCCAGAGTGTGAACATCTATATGTATGTTATCTAGTTTGTACATAAGTTACAGTTACTTAGCCTCATTTCTTATATATTTGTATATAATAAAGCTACTTAAACAAGAATCCACAATGTTCGTCTACTTCATCCTGACTAAATGAGTAACAAGACTGGTCTTTTACACTATGTATTTTCCATGTGAAAAATATTTGGTGTTGCTCCAGCTGTTGCAGATGTGTGGTGAGTTACAATCAAAATGGTGCATTGTTCTCAATTATTGTTGCAATGAGGGTCAAGTACAATGGAATTATAATGTCCTTTGATCTGGATGACATTCCCATACCTATGAGTTATGCCACATAGAAGGGATTTGTCACCACAGTAGACACATGGTGGTCAAACTTCCAATTTCCATCTACCTGAGAACCCAGATCATGTATCACTGGGTCTGTACATTGGAATCTGTTATCTATATTGTAATTAGCTTGGGTATTTGTTTTATCAGTGGAATAATTATACTTTTTTGGGCATTTAATGCATCTCCATGGCTGTGGCACCATTAATTTGTGTGCATTAATACTTTCTGCAGTATATGAATATGGTTACTGGATTCAAGGATTGTCCATAATTTGTGGTCATCTGCAGAGTTGGTTTGCTTTGACTTTTGTGAATTAAATACAAAACAGGAAAGGTCCTAGTACAGAACCCTGTGGTACTGCACTGGCTACTGGCCTCATGCTAGAGGTGAAGTCAAACACGTTGACAGTATGTGTCCTGTTGGTGATCCATTGAGCTACTCAGTTGGTGATATAGTGGTTTATGGCCAGTTAAGACAGTTTCTCTGTAATACCTGAGTGTGGAATTGTGTCAAACGTCTTGGCCAGGTCAAGTTATGTGGAATGCACATTCTTTCACTCATCCATGGCCTTTGTGATCTTCTCAAAGAAGTCAACCAGATTTAACAGACATGATCTAGCCTTAATGAATCAAAGATTGGTTGGTTACACAATTTGGAGATTACCTATGTTCTTGTTGATAAGGTCCAGGATGATTATTTCCATTGGCTTACAGATGAGGCTAGTCAGGCTTATAGGTCTATACTTCTGTGTGTAGGGTAATGGTTCCCCCTTGTTGAGACAGATGACTGTTGCTGTCCACCATTCTGCCAAAAGATAGCCTGTCCAGAGTCTGTGGTTAAGTAGGGATCTAGTTGTGTCTGCTAGGTCATATTTTAATTTATTGATAAGGCAATCTGGGATGTTGTCAGGGCTCATTGATGCCAGGTTTTTAGCATTAGATGGTGCAGAGATGAGCTACTTTCTTGAGAAAATATGCTGAATAATGTTTGCATGTACATTTTTAGGTGACACGCAATGGGGACAAGGGGGTGAAGTTTGATCCAAATCTGTCAGCTAGCAGGTTGTCTGATTGAGTATTGGTAGTGCCATCCACAACCATCTGTGCATATAGCTGTGTATTTCCTTTAAGATTTTGTACTTACTTAAAAAAAAAACATTTGTAACAACACCTCCAAATAGAACCTTGGGTATGCATCACATGACACATAGAGGAATTGTTAACAACTCTACCTATTTCACATCATTACATCACTTGCACATCATATGCCTATATGTTTATCATTGGAAAGGTGTGTGTGTGAGGGCTCTGATACCATATATGGGCACATTACATAAGAGATGGATGTAGTTCATGCAGAACAGTTAATGGCACAAATGCTGACAGTCACACAATGCTGCTGGGCAACATTTTAATATTCCTTGTGAATAGCAACACAATTGTGCATACTATGAATTACCTAAGGTTGCAAGTGAATCTGAAATGGTTATATGTTTGTGTATATAACAGCATTGCAATATGTGGATGAAATAAGGCATGTGTGTCCATGTAATTAGCATGATGTAATATTGCTGTATAGCATTTCATAATGGTAGGTATACACATTCACATGTATGCCATAGTGCAGGTATCACTGTGATGGTTGTATGAGAAATGTATACAATGTTAATATGTTCCACAACAAGAACACATGCCTTACTCGGGCAACAATACACATAGCATCATCCCATGTCAACAGTCCTTGGGAGGCTTATTACAACAGCTGTTATGGAAGGAACATGTAATCAAATGGCAGCAGTGGCCATCAGTATATTACCTCAAACCACAGCCTGGAATACACAGTTGTAGGACTACCATACATCCACACTTCAACACAGCACACATGGATGACAGCAATATTAACATGTGAAATCTTCATAGGGTCCTAGGACATTACTAGGCTAACAGTCAACATCACATAAAATCCTAGCCATTATTATAGCCTTTAAACTAAAATCACTATATCTACATGATGGAAAATAGTAGATATGTGCATATGTGTGTATATGTTTGTATTACATACTGCCTTTGTCCATATGTGACATGTGCACTATCCCATGACAGAATTAGCAATCACAGATTCAGTGATCTGCAGATGGCTTGCCGAAGGTCATGGAAGGGCTGTGTTTCACGATGTGTGTAGGCATCTTTGAGATGATGACATTCTCCAGTGTTCTGCAGATAAGATGTTATGTTGGCAGAGGGAAAAAGGGGATGTTGGATTTGTGGGTAAGTAAAAGGGTCTCCTGAGTGGGAGTCAAATGAAAGGAGATTCAAAAGATCATATAATGACTGTAATATACCACCATCCACACACAGAGCAGTTGACTGAGGCAAGATTTGAACATTAAGCCTGTGTAGGTATACAAGCTACATTCCATACAATGCAACACTAGCACCACCACATATGTCTGACTTTAACAATGTAACAGTGCACTTTATAGAGGTTGACAACATCATTGTATGCTGAGAAGAAGATGTTGGGAGGAGTGTCTGACGTAGATGTAGAGTCTCATCTCTGTGTAAAATTGTCTCCACACTAATATTTGAATGAACACGCACATGCACACATACACACAGGTTGTCTGTTGCGAGATTAGAACACTAAACTATCTAGCTACACAAACTGGAGAACACAGACATTTGACTGTAATACTATCAGAATGCACTTTAAAGGGGATCTATTTTGAAAAGAATATGTTTGGAGGAGTGACTGACATAGCTATGGTCTCACATACCATTCTAAAATACTATCTAGACTGATGGTTAAATAAATATACACACCCACACTCATGTTGACTGCTATGAGATTAGAACCCTTACCTTCTTAGTTACATAAGCCAGAAAACACAGTACTAAATGCTAGTGCTACTGCAAAAGTCTGACTTTCATATTGTCAGAGTACACTTTATAGCAGATGTCTACATCAGTGTACAGTGAGAAGATGTTGGTAGGAGTGTCTCACAAGCTGCTCTAAAATTTTCTCCTGACTGATCAAAAACACAATTTGACTGCTGTGAGATTAGAACCCCTATCTAGCTATTTGCACAAGCTAGAGAACACAGTATTTAACATTAGCACCATAGCACAAGTCTGACTTATACATTGTAAGAGAACACTTTATAGCAGATGACAGTCAGTGTATGGTGAGAAGATGATGATGGGAGGTCTGTATGAAATTGCTGTGTAGTCATGTGCCACTGTTAAATTCTGTTCTCAGTGAGACCTGGTTGAGGAAATTAGGGCATAAACTCATGCTCTTCTGACTATGCACACACACAGTTAGATATACACGCACACACAAAAGTTGACTGTTATGCAATTCAAATCCTTACCTAACTAGTTAGGCCAGCTGCAGAACTCAGTACTTAACATTTGTGCCATCACAGAAATCTGATATTTTCATTGTCATAGTGCCTTTTATAGAGGACAACACCATCATAATGTTACAGGTAACATATACAGTTAAGAGACTTGTGTGTGCTTTTATAGAGGATGACACCATCATAATGTTGCAGGTAACATATATTGTTATGAGACTTGTGTGCAATGAGTGAACTTCAGATTTTGCTGTTGTGATTGCAATGCTCAAAAATACTTTTAAAGACATCCTGGTAACTTAGGTGAAATAAGCTGTCATGAATGCAAGTTACAGAACTGAGACATACATGCACTTGTTTCTCAGTATGTTGCTTGGATAACACACACATGCACACACTTTGGAAACAGTAGTACTGCAAGTGTTAATGTATGTGTGTTCATATTCTGATGAATTGATGTTCACACTATTAGATTTTTCTGACAATATCAATGTGTTTTGATCAGTGATGACCATTGTCCAGTGTCAGTATAAACCCATAACAAATGTAACAATACAGTTTCGCTCTTTATTTCTGTAGTGTACTTGACACTGGACCAATTGCTGAGATACCATTTGCAAGTGCATTGCTGCAGGATACACATCTTAGTAAGCATGTCTTTAGTGAAGAACACATCCCTTCCCTTCTTTTGTGTTTATGAATGCCTTTTGATGAGATAGAGGATAACTGGACAACAACCAAAGTAAGACATACCAAATACGTGTTTACATAGTGCATCACCTAGAAACTCATTTGCATGAACAATGGCAAAGTGTTAGCACATGTGAGATTCCCATTTCATAAATACAACTTGAACTTGAGAATTAGTTAGGAATATACATTATGGGAGAAACAGCTGACAGATATTATGCTGTTCATGATGTAGTTTATATTGGAAATGTTGTATCATAACTTTTATGACATTAAGAACTGTTGTTATTGCCTTCCTGGTTTGTGCATAGTTAAGCAAGAAGCAAATGTGATTCTTTGCTTAAATATAAAAAAAATAATAATATTTCTGTCAGTTCGCCTTACTTCACACAAACAGGCTAAGCAGTGATGCATGACCATCAGCACTCTGAACAATACTGAGTGTAAAAAATATACCTGCTGCCTAGCTTTCCTTGTGGTACTAGGTGCAACAGCACTAAGTCCTAGTCATAGCACATATAACAGAAGGTTCAAATCCTGATCATTCACTTTTTTTAACAGATGGTGTCAGGATGGCATTAGCTTAAGTTAATATGATCATTGTTGCAAACGTGACAAACAATAACTACAGTAAAGTATATGTCTTCCAAATTTTTTATTATTAATGTCTACCTCTATACAGTTGTACAACTATCAGCTGCTTTGCAGGTCTGAAAATCACAATTTATTTGTGTGCACAGCTTTCTAGGAATTACAAGAGGTGGTGCATGTTTTGAAATGATTATTCTGACTCAGATATGATAACTATTTGTGTGTGGCCATATATATCCTGACAAGTGTGTGCAGTATGCTTTGTCACAGTAAGGACAGTTTCCACATCATATTACATGAAGATTTCCTCCATCATCACCTGAACATGTCACAAACAGAATCCTACAGATGATTTGTAAACATTGCACAGTACATGAGCAATGATAAAGTATTGAATTAAGGTAACATGTTTGTATTATCCATCAGTACAGCCAAGTCTTTCTGCAGACACCATCCATCAGCCTAATAGATACACACACATACAGAGGAGTTGGAGTGATAGGATGAATACAAGGAGAGATGAACATACACCTAGCAGTGTTTTGTAATGGCATATTAATAGTCATGGATTTATTGTGTTGTCATTATTAACATTACATGGTATGTAGCATGAAGTGAGTGACATAAGGGTAAAGAAGGCTTAGAAGAAGTACAACAGGCTTATGGCAAGCAGAACAAGGTTAGCTAAATATATGGTAGCAGTGGGGATGGATGTAAATTCAGATACTCACTTGTGGGCTGTAATCAATACATCTACATGAAAAATCATAACTTTGGCAACTTTTAATATGTGGTTGATTAACTATATCATGCACATATATCATCACACTAAGAAATGATGTGAGATACAGTTGGAACTGAACCCCTGAAGATATTGGCAACAACATCTTCACTCAAGTGATTTATGTCAATACTCCACAGAAGAACTTGCATTTTGTTACATTCAGTAGTCTAAAGAGCTGTCAAAGTAAATATCTCAAAGTACTGCCTTTACTCTTCTTTAATGCTGTGTTTCTTTAGCAAAGTGAGTTTAAGCAGCATTGCACAGAGATAACCAGACTAATGCAGCTGATGGGAAAAAGTCTCCAGGTTTTGACATAGAACATGAAGAGCCATTTACCACTGCTCAGCACTGGTGTGCAATGCCAAACTCCATGCAAATTCAGAGGACAAAAAGTGAAGACTTAATTAGGGGCCATTTCTGGCCATGTGTGTGGCATACGGTTCTATTTTGACCAGATTAAATGTGTGAAACCAGAGTAGATAGGAAAGTGGTGAAATGAGGGGCAAGCAGGGGAAATAACATAAAGGAAGCAATAAAGGAACTTGCAGAAGGGAATCAAGAAAGAACCATAGCTATCCACTTCATTAACACTGTAATGTAAACATGGATAGAACATGGATAGCAAATTGGATGCATTTGGAATGTCACCACAACAGAGATGAGTGACATCAACGCAAGATGACACATATGGAAAGTGGTGTGCTTGTATGAGAAAATGTTTAGTTTTTTGTGTGGGATATGTGCCCATTTTTTATTTCAAAAAGAGAGGAATATTGGAGCAACATAGGAATGTCAGTATCATGTAGGTAGGGTAGGTGAGGATGCAGGTTTAGACAAACAGGACAAACAAGACTAGGGATGTTGATAGACACAAATACTTGGGGGACACCAAGATTGAGACATCAGAAGCAGATGCCTGTCAAGCATGGGAACAGTGAGAATCTAGTCTTCACCCTCATAACTGTCATCACTGCCCCTTTCCTTGGCTGCTGGAGGTCTTTTCTGCATTCTAAGGAACAACTTCTCCAGAAGGCTGAGGCAGGCACCAATGTCAGTTTCTATTACCTCCTGCACAATCCCTGGCAGCTCCTGGTGGGTGATATAGTCCCCGCCTCCACCAATACTCATGGTGGGTACCAATGCATCAGCAGCCGAGGCAATGCTACCTGATGTGCATGGGCCAGGTAGTACAGGGGCCGCGGAGGCGGTACTGCCAGGTTTTAGTCTTAGATGTGCTGGGTGTTGGTGTGGCAGCCAGTGGGGGGTTGGAAGGCTTTGCTGCTGTGTTTAGCCTACCTCCTTGTGCTGAAAATTATTTTGTTTGTTGGCAGAAAACTATGAGATCATAACAATATGCTCATATATTAAAAATAAAAGGGAGATAAGAGATGGGGTGAGACAAAAAAAATAGATCATTAGAACCATTATATGTCACATAAATTCTTTATCACAATAAATATAGTTGAATTATTATATTACATAAACTGCTTTATAAATCCAAAATAGGACTGGGAATTTTAACAAGTAATCCTTGCAATATGCACATAATGCATATATGCTTTTAAATAAAATACAGAATAAGCTAAGTACATGGCATTAAAACCAAACCAATTTGCTGGAATTAAAATTAAAAAAAATTATATTTATGTAATTTGAATGTACTATTATATTTGCCTAATACAATTACCAAGAGCTATAGAAGAAGGCATGCACGCTTGCTTTTACAGTTAAGATCTGCATGCTTAAGTTGCTAGCAATGTATAAAAGAGCATTATATTTAATACAATCACTTTCATTCATGCTGCATATGTACCCCCTTGCCTCTCTGAGTCTTTCCAATCTTTCAGCATGTGCCTCCCTGTTTGCTGAAATTTCCTGAGGAGCTATAAAATGAAGGGGTGAAAAAGATACTTGAAAGCATTACAGGTTTCTATATCATTTAAAGTTGCTTTATTTGTATATTACACAGCTGTAAGATATCAGCAGTCCTAAACTCATCCAGCCACTGGATGAGTTTTGCCTGCTTCCACCATTTCAGGTCATTATATTGGCAGTTCCATTGCCCCCTAGTGCGTGGTATGCCAGTCACATAGGAGACAACCTAGGCCAGACTGTTCCAAGCCTCAGCCTTATACTGAGACCTGGTATAATCTCCCTGCAGCAGCCTACTGCTGTAACACTTTACAAGGAGTGCAACAAACATTTCTGATTCCTCCACATCCCACATTTTTTGCCTTGAATTGGGTACCATCTCTCCCAGCTCCTGCCATGTCTGCACAGGTCCTCCAACAACTGCAAAAAGATTTTCCCGCCAATTCATGATATCATATTTTACGGCCAGTGTGCAAACCCACACAACCATGCCAACTGCATTTGTGTGATGTTAAGCAAACAACAACATTGCCACACAGAGAGGAAGGCAGTTGATGAAATAGGAAGGATAATGTGACATTTGGCATTAATGTATGGCATGTCTGCTGTGATACCTGACAACAGCTTGTCCAACGGTCAACACTGATATGTTAAATGGTTTGGCTTTTAATACCTGAATTTGAGGGGATCAGTTTTATGACATATTTTGTGGGGTGTCACACACTGATAAATGTAATTTGCACAATGGATATTCAAACCTATATAAAAAAGAGAATACATATATTCTCACATAGGTGCTTTTTCTCATTGCCACAGAAGAAGTGGCTGCCAAACATGGTCATTGCTGTTATATACTTTAAAGAGTGAGTGGTGCTATACTTCAATTAGCTGTGTACATGTGTGGCATGATAAGGTCCTGGCTTATGCATTCTCAGGTGTGATGCAGGAGTGATGTGTGACAATATACTGGAAATGCATATACTCACATTATTTTCAGAGCAAATGTTTGAGTTCTGGTTCAGATCAACATAATTCATTCTGTTTTACAGCTATGCTTGTATTATGGGAGGTGTGCATATAACTGTCGGCAAACTATGAAGTCCAGCCCAGGTCTGAAAATACATTTATAATTACAGAATCGCCATTGTCATGCTACACCAGTTACACATATAATAGACATGATACCATCTGCATGTGAAATCAATCTGCTATACATAGTTATTGTGACATATAATTATTTTTATATTACAATTTTTGTGAAAAATTACAGTGAAACTTCCTTAATAAAAAGTAGAGTGTGTTGGATTGGAACCCTGGCTCACCTGAGTTCTGGCCATGAATTTTCAGCTGGTGCCACAGGGAAAGTCAGGTAGCAGGTGTATTTTTTATGCACACTACTGTCCACAGTGCTGACGGCCATGCATCACTTCTTAGCCTGTTTACATGAGGAAGACGAAGCAAATAAAATTGTTTTAGTTTATTCCTTAAGCAGTGAACAGTCTCTGTGCAGAGGTGATCAAGGCACAAATGTAACAGGCAATAGTGAATATATACTCCTGTTAATACTCATTATGAGCCTTCCTCAGTAAAAATAACTACTGTTGAACTCAACCATGTTTTACCTATCATATCTGTCGTGTACCTCAATGTATTTATATCTTGTGCTACACACACATTTGAGTCACAGGTATACATTTTGCTGCCGTTATCATCTTGCTGCCATGCCACTAAGGTTTTGTGCTTCTTAAGGCAACTGGCATTAATTTTTACATTTTTATACATTTAACTGTGTTTACACAAACCAACTGTTGAAAAGAGAAAAAAAATGAAAGTTAAACCGATGTTAAACAATTACACAGCTTTGGATATGAATTATCAGAGCATAGTTGTAATGTGCTATCTTTGTTTGCCACAGATACAGCTTTGCAAAAACAATCAAATCATGTACACACAAGCAATTCATATTTAATAGGACATACACTTGCACATTCTTGATTGTACATATGTGGCTAACATATTTAGTGCAAATACTGATCACACAACTATTTCTGAATATGTTTGCACAAATGCAGCTCTGTCGTCTCTTTGTATTGTGTTCATTCTTTCCTTATCTCTGCTGTAATCTAAGACACACAGTCTATAGTGCATTTTGTATCATTTTTATTTAAATGTGTGATAAAAATACTTGACAGTGAACAACAGTTTTGAGCAAAGGCAGGAGAGTTTTGCTATTAGTGAACAAAAATGATATGGTAAATGTATGGTGTTTAGTTCCACACTTTGTAAGTGCATCCTCACTGACACACCCACTGCAGTGAAGGTTGTCTGAACTGCTGTTGTGTTTTTCTTTTCTCTCACACTATCATTCACAGTTGCAAGCCATTAGCAACTAACAATGGTGTTGAGCCTATACTATGTTTACATGTGCTACACAAAGTCAAAATTTGATATTTGGCAATTCTAATGAGTTCACACCATTCACCATCTCATTTGCATTTTCATGGCATTCTGATGGCTGAATCTACACTATAAACCCTGAGTAGCATCTTGCCCTAACCAAGAATGATGCCACAGTATAAAGATAAAATGATCAATTTTAACAATTGGCTAAGCTTTTGGTGTCATTCAAAGGGGATCCAGTGTTTGTCAGACTGGGATGACATGCTCGACAAGCCTCGCTGCTTCGCCAGAGATGGCTTGCATCTATCGCCCTTGGGCTTTCAATTATTGGCCAAGGCTCTTGCCGCCCCCATAGTGCCTTTTTTAGGCAAGGTTCAAAAGACAAACCCACCTCTATAAACAACACAAACAACCAAAAACTGAGGGTAATTCTACTCAATGCCAGAAGTCTAAACCTCAAAATGCACGCACTCGAGGCGCTCCTCAGAAATGAGGGAATCGATATATGTGCAGTAACAGAAACCTGGTTCAAGGCTCCAGAGAGCACCCCAGCACTACCAGGCTAAAACTCTTACCATACCTTTCAGCCCCAAAACCCAGACTGAAATACAAAAGGCGGGGGTGCATCCATTTTCATCAAGGATTCCTACACCTCCAGGCTAGTAGCACAGCACGAGGCCTCAGAGACCATCCATGTGTAACTAACAGTGGGCAAAACTGCTTTTCAGTTTGTAGCCTGCTATAGATCACCCACCTTGTCTCAGGACTCCCCCTCAGCATTCCTGAGAATACTGGATAATATGAAGATCCTACCCAAAACCATGATATTGGGTGATTTCAACTACCCTAACATAGACTGGGAGAATTACTCAATACAAACTCTTTTGCCCAATGTTTCCTGGAGTTTATAAACTCAAATGCCCTGGAACAACTGATTACCACTCCCACGAGAGGTGACAACATATTGGATTTGATCATCACCAACATGAGAGATCAATGTTCCACACCAGAGGTAAACCCGTCACTGGTAAGATCAGACCATAAACTAATCACAATAGGCATCCACATCCCGACCCCACCCCCAGTCAAGGAAACCACTGTAAAAAAACTTTTCAAAAGCAAAATTCACACTTCTCAAGACCGAGGTGGAAAGTTTCAAAGCCCCATTGCTAGGGGAAAATGCAGCCCAAACCGCAGAATCCTTTTCAAAAGCTTTCTATGTGCATCTACAGGAGTGCATGGATCGAGCCATCCCAAGCAAAACAAAGACTCACTCCTCAAAAATGAGGAAACCAGTCTGCTGGACCCCGGCCATAAATAAGCTCTACAACAGAAGGAGGAAACTATTACAGGATAGAGCAAAATCCCAAAAAGGGAAGGCATCCCTAATCAGTACCAGCAAGAAGCTACGATACCTCATAAAATCATCCAAAGCCAACTTCGAAAGAAAAATTGCCAAAGGTACTAAAGATAATCACAAAGCCTTCTTTAGCTATGTCAAGAGCCTAAGTGGAAACTCTCAGATATGCTCTGAGCTAGTGCAAAATGACAAAAAATACACTGAACCAACTGACATTGCCAACATCCTGGCTGACAGGTTCAGTGCAAACTTTACCCCCACCTCCAAAGGGCCCGTGTCCATTCCAAAAGATTATAGAGCCCCAGACATCACAGACACACAGATGAACACAGCCCTCTCCAAAGCAAAAAACACAGCATCAATGGGACCAGATGGCATCCCAGGCTGCATCTTACACGAGCTCCAAAATGAACTAACCCCTCACCTAAACTAACTGTTCAAACTCAGTCTCACCACAGGCTATGTACCCAAAGAATGGTATACAGCAACATTTATCCCACTCCACAAAGGTGGTGCCACAAAGGACCCCGGGAATTATCGCCCTATAAGTCTGACTAGCTTGGTCTGCAAAGCCATGGAGCGCATCATCATGGAACTCATTAAGAGAGACATTGGGAACCTCCAGACACTGGACCCTACCCAATTCGGCTTTGTTAAAGGCAGATCCTGCCTCCTAAACCTGGTCGACTTCTTTGAAACTGTTACCAAGGCCACAGATGAAGGAAAGGTAGTCCACACAGCCTACCTGGACCTCACAAAGGCCTTCAACACCATTTCCCACTCAGGCATTATAAATAAGCTCACCAGCTTGAACATTAACCCCTATGTCACGAGATGCAGTTTGTAGCCTGCTATAGATCACCCACCTTGTCTCAGGACTCCCCCTCAGCATTCCTGAGAATACTGGAAAATATGAAGATCCTACCCAACACCATGATATTGGGTGATTTCAACTACCCTAACATAGACTGGGAGAATTACTCAATACAAACTCTTTTGCCCAATGTTTCCTGGAGTTTATAAACTCAAATGCCCTGGAACAACTGATTACCACTCCCACGAGAGGTGACAACATATTGGATTTGATCATCACCAACATGGGAGATCAATGTTCCACACCAGAGGTAAACCCGTCACTGGTAAGATCAGACCATAAACTAATCACAATAGGCATCCACATCCCGACCCCACCCCCAGTCAAGGAAACCACTGTAAAAAAACTTTTCAAAAGCAAAATTCACACTTCTCAAGACCGAGGTGGAAAGTTTCAAAGCCCCATTGCTAGGGGAAAATGCAGCCCAAACCGCAGAATCCTTTTCAAAAGCTTTCTATGTGCATCTACAGGAGTGCATGGATCGAGCCATCCCAAGCAAAACAAAGACTCACTCCTCAAAAATGAGGAAACCAGTCTGCTGGACCCCGGCCATAAATAAGCTCTACAACAGAAGGAGGAAACTATTACAGGATAGAGCAAAATCCCAAAAAGGGAAGGCATCCCTAATCAGTACCAGCAAGAAGCTACGATACCTCATAAAATCATCCAAAGCCAACTTCGAAAGAAAAATTGCCAAAGGGACTAAAGATAATCACAAAGCCTTCTTTAGCTATGTCAAGAGCCTAAGTGGAAACTCTCAGATATGCTCTGAGCTAGTGCAAAATGACAAAAAATACACTGAACCAACTGACATTGCCAACATCCTGGCTGACAGGTTCAGTGCAAACTTTACCCCCCCCCTCACCCCCAAAAGGGCCCGTGTCCATTCCAAAAGATTATAGAGCCCCAGACATCACAGACACACAGATGAAAACAGCCCTCTCCAAAGCAAAAAACACAGCATCAATGGGACCAGATGGCATCCCAGGCTGCATCTTACACGAGCTCCAAAATGAACTAACCCCTCACCTAAACTAACTGTTCAAACTCAGTCTCACCACAGGCTATGTACCCAAAGAATGGTGTACAGCAACATTTATCCCACTCCACAAAGGTGGTGCCACAAAGGACCCCGGGAATTATCGCCCTATAAGTCTGACTAGCTTGGTCTGCAAAGCCATGGAGCGCATCATCATGGAACTCATTAAGAGAGACATTGGGAACCTCCAGACACTGGACCCTACCCAATTCGGCTTTGTTAAAGGCAGATCCTGCCTCCTAAACCTGGTCGACTTCTTTGAAACTGTTACCAAGGCCACAGATGAAGGAAAGGTAGTCCACACAGCCTACCTGGACCTCACAAAGGCCTTCAACACCATTTCCCACTCAGGCATTATAAATAAGCTCACCAGCTTGAACATTAACCCCTATGTCACGAGATGGGTTGCAAACTGGCTCATGGATAGAACTCACATGGTCAGAGTTGCGGGTGCTATGTCCGACTCCAAACCGGTTACAAATGGCATCCCACAGGGCTCAGTTCTGGGACCCCTCCTGTACGGTATATACTTCTCTGAGGTACAGGCAAGCATGGGAGGACTTTGGCTGACCAAGTTTGCAGATGACTGCAAACTGGGGGCCATAATCAACTCCCTGACTGATACTGACATCCTCCAGAAAGGTCTCATGGAGACGAATACCTGGTGTCAGAATCATGACCTTAAGCTAAATGCCAAAAAGTGTATAGTCATCCCCTTTGGTAAGAACAAAGTGCCCACAAACTACTACATAGGAGGTAGTCCACTAAGTTCGGAAGATGTAATTAGGGACTTAGGGACCCAAGTAGATAGCAACTTCTCCTTTGACAATCACATTGCCAAAGTGGTTAGAAAATCCTATTATGTAGCCCACCTAATCACACAAGGGTTTGTATCTAGATGAAAAGAGGTTATTGTGCCCCTCTACTCATCACTCATCAGGCCCATAATAGAGTACAGTGCCCCATTTGGGATGTACCTTACTCGACACCTGCAACAGCTGGAAAGACCCCAGAAGTACCTCACTAAGAGGATCATGGGCCTCAAGCAGATGCCCTATGCAGCCAGACTAAAGAAACTCCAGCTCTACTCGGCTGCTTACCGCCTTCTCAGAGGAGACCTCTGCCTTATGTATAAGGTCATGTCTGACCCTGAATTAATGGACATGCTCCACCTAAAGCAAACCAAATCTCTTAGAGCCACACGCTCTAGGGATGTAAACCTCAGCACAACAATTAATAGGACATGCTGGAGGGACAGATTCCTGTCCCAGAGACTTCCCTTGCTCTGGAATAGAATCCCAATCTATGTTAGGCAAAGCCCCTCACTGACTCTCTTCAAGAGAAATCTTGATGAGTGGATGGGAAATCGTAAATTTACACTTGGGATTACATCAGTGGCCCTGCTGGACAGAGGCCCAGGAAACTAATCTAAAAGGGAGGTGAAAGCCAACACATTCTGGCTAGGCTTATAAATGCCCTTGGGCAGATAGCCTAGTACCTACCTATGAACCTATGAACCTAAAAAGGTAACCGTATAGTTAGAGAACCTTTCAGGTGAGGAGACTTGTGTGTTTGGACAAAACAGAAGATTGGCATTCCTATAAAGGTGATGTCTCTGCAGAGAAGGCTTATAATTTTGTGAAGGTATGCTTGTATTATTCAAGTACATTCTAAGTTTTGTAAAATGTTGCAAATGTATTTATATACCCAGGAGAAAATGGAACTTTTATCTAAATGCACTTCCTAAACTTCACTATTGACACAGGCATTTCTGGCAGGCATTTGCATTTCTGAGACAGACAGGTTATACTTTCAGCACAACTATTTTTTAAATTTAAAAAACAGAAAAGCACCAGGAAATGCACGAGGAGGACTGCAATTCAAATTGCAAAATTTGATTTTTCAATGTTCCATATTACTGTAGAGAAATGCAATGTACATGTCACTGACACTGGTGTTATGTTTCTGAGATGGCCCAGGGCAACCTCCACAGGAGTGGTGGGCACAATGCAAAGTGACTAACATTCATAAATTAATTTTTCTGTGGTAAATGTGTACACATCCTGATAATTGTGTGGAAGTCATATATACATTACTTCTGCAGTATTCCTTGGTGTGTACGAACCTTCAATTGTTTATTGTTTTGGGGATGGGGGAGCCACCTACCATCCTGTGGTCCAAGAAGAAAAGTGTGTTTCAAGTACTTTTCTGTTGAAAATGTGTAGGCATCCTATTTCTGTGGGAAAAATGCATACATGACTTAGTGTGGTATTCTTTGGTTTGTACAAACCTTTGTGTGTGAGGGGGAGGTGGGACAAACAACCAACAAACGTGTGTTTCAAGTGTTTAATGTAGACAAAAGAGTACACAGACTGATTGTTTTGCAAGAATACATTAGTTATGTGATATTTATCTGTTTTATCCATCACTGTTTTATGTCAAATTGGATTATGGAACCCAAGCCTACAAATGCGCGAAAACCCCCTTTCAGTGATGTGGAAAATAAGATCATAATACAGGTTCTAAGGCAGCATGGACACTTTCTGCTTGTCAGAGGCCATGGTGATATAGCTGCCAGAAAGATGATCTGGAACCAGTTAGTCAACAATGTCAACACAGTCTGTGGTTGCTGCCAAAATTATGATCAGGTGCGCCATCAGATCACTGATCTGATTTCATTAGCCTGGAGAAGGGCAGCTGTAGTTGCCCAAGAACAGCTGGCTATGGGGGCTGTACTGTTGCTGAGCCACCACTGACACCTAATGAGGCGTACCTGTCCACTGTCAGAGACTCAGACAGCTCAGTGGAGACTGCACAGTGTGCCTAATGTAGATGCTGATGTGGCTGGGAGGAAAAGTGTGTCAGTGGTAAGTTTACAGATGGCAACATTTATATTTGCTTGCAGAATAAAATATATAATTTGACTACTACTTCCTGTGATAAATGTTTTGTATCTGTACCTATTGATAAGTGATAGAGTTAAACAAGAGAGTTGTTCAGTACACATGGGTGTGGGTTGAGTCTCAGCCAAGTTACAGTTTCAGATATTTCTTACAGGACATACAGATGACTGTGTGTTCACTGTCCACCTGTGTTATTTCCATTGTGGTACTTAATTGCCATCCTTTCCTTGCTTCAATTCTCCCAGGACCATCCTCCCTGCAAAGTGTGGAGACATCTGCACATGGTAAGCAAATGTTTATTTGCTTATTACTAAGCATTATTTAAAGTATCTGTATGTGTGAGGAGGCTGTAATGAGTGTCTGTATTGCTGTACCATCTGTGATTGTGTGACCAGTGTTATTTTTTATTATCTATATTGGGTTTATATTCAGTGTAATCATAATTTCATTACTGTGTTTGCTGCTTATTATCACAGAGGATCCTGACAGTGGAAGTGTAAGACACCTACCACTTAATGTTGGAGAATCTGTAGGCTCAGATAATGATGTTGGCCAAATGGAGGCACAGTTGGGAAGTGCAGATGTTGAATCTGACACTGAGGTTATGATCACACATCCCCTGGATTTCCTTCAGACACAGTCAGTATGCTTATACATACGTATTCCAATTAGCCCTCAGATAGTGGATAGGTTCAGGGTGACATTGATCAAGGTAGTGTGCTTACTGTGGCTTCAGTGCCAGTTGACTCCGGCTGGAGTGAAAGTGTGAACAGAGGGGCCATGCAGGAGGGTTGGTAAGGGTGCTCAGAGGAGGCTTGTTGTCTACCCTCCACCTGATTCTGGTGTGTCATTATGTGTCACTCAATGTATGTTTAGGGCCATCATGGAGGCACAGGCACATTCCACAAAGGCTTCAGGGGGCATACTTAGATTTCCAGATGTGGCACAGGCTGACATGCATGACTGCCTCCTCATGTGGCCAATTCAATAGATCAGATGAATGACACAATGGAACAGGCAGTGTCTGTGATGGAAAGTCTGCTGGGAGAGGGACAGAATCCATGTGGCCATAGGTCTGCAACATCATCTGCTATTAGCCAATATGGCCATGCCAGATCCCATACTGGCACCACTTCCACGGCTCCATCAGTGGTTGAGGTGTCCGCACCCAGACATGGTCAACCATGAGTTTGTGGAACTGGGTGTAGTCATGAGGGGAGCTCATCCAGCAGACATCAGTCACATTCAGGTAACACCTACACATCTGACCATGGGCTTGGCTGTGCCAGTGTAATTCCTGGCAGAACCAGTTGTCTCAGTCAGGCTCAACAGCAATGGACTGATATCTCTACCATGCACAGCTCACACCTGTCCAACATGCCAGGATGTAGAGCTAGCACTCATGCACACATTTTACATTGAGTGCCCATACTGACAAACACACACACACACACACACACACACACACACACACACACACACACACACACACACACACACACACACACACACACACACACACACACACACACACACACACACACACACACACACACATAACAGTTACATGAGGCATTCTTGAGGCTTGCAGGACATTCTGTCTCAGTGGCCATTTGATAATTAGCCACATTTATGCCTGTCTGCCTGATTTCTTACTCACACACACACTCAGTAGTTTTGTGTCAGCCTTAGCCTCCCTCCCAGTACAACCCTGTGCAAATTATGATAAATGTGCCATCACCTTGTTTCTGCCTTTTGGATTCAGGGATTCATTTTTATTTTTTTTTTTTCTGATGGACAGGATGCATAGCTAACTGAGTGCTTAGTATACATATTGGTGATGCCATTTTGAAACTTTTACTGATTTCTTACAGCCTTTTGACTGTTGTGATTACTACCTTGAAATTGTTGCTACATTAGTGAGAATGTAGGTATAAATAGACTTTGGACTGCTTTTTCTATCAAGTGCATTTTTGATGCATGAGGCATGTTAGCTGATAAATGGCAGAAATCTATCAACATAAGTCAGTCCTGTCACATATTGGTGTCATTGCTGGACAACTCACACATATTCTACCTAAGTAATCTTCAAGTAACAGCATGCAAGTATCTGCCATTCATTTGTGTTCTTACCCATTTATTTTCCTGTTCCAGGTTCAACTCTTACCTTGATAGTCCTGCAGTTACAACTGTTGTAATTCAGGGCTGACTCTGATGCTAGCAGTACACAGCCATTACACAAGTTAGTAAAGGTTGTGAGCATTGTCTGGCATCGGTTTTTCTATATGTATGTATGTGCATAGGATGAAAGTTATACCCCTTAGGTGGTCAGCATGTGTGCTGTCCATTACCTCCTGGCCAGGGCGAGGGCATACTCTGCAAACCTATGTAATTAAGCAGGTCACCATATTGGTCAGCCATAGGGCTCTTTGTTTCTACTTGAGTGGTTGCCTCCTTCCCCTGTAACTGAAGTAAATTGACTCTTACATTAAGAGCTGTAATACTTACCTTATAGCTTTAGGACACCTTAGGAAACCTTGTAAACTGCAATAGCCCCGCTACGTTTGCCCTCAGTATGCTCAGGCTCTCTTCGCTCCCCTCCCTGCCCCCAATTTCCTCCCGCCCCCAGTACCTCTAAATTTATGGTACTATAGCCACTCCCCCACTTTCTAGATCCTATCTGCTTTCATCTGGGATAATTCCACCCACCCCCATTCTACTACCTACATTTTAATAGCACCTATAAGCTTTCATCTGGCATTCTCCCATCCCCCTTCCAGTACCTTTACCTCACCACTCTTTCTTCTGGTGTTGCATCACCAGGTAAAACAGTTCCTTAACTCACTAGCTGAATCACAGATAATGATATACTCCTCTTTACTACCCCTCTTGTTCACACCATACCTCCTTACCTTGTATGAAAACCACTTTCTCATGGGATTTCAGGTCCCAAAAGGCCATACTATCACCCCAGCTGTAAATCCTTCCACCTTCAACCATACTTACAGTACCAGATCCTATCCAACATCTTGTTCAGTCTATCAACATCTCAACCCCAGGCACATTAGCTCTAGATCCAAACACTACCACAAACTAATAAACAAATTCCTGAAGTTCATCACCAAGTATAGACTCAACCTAATACTTGGTGGTGATATTCACCCCAACCCTGGCCCACTCACTTCAGATACACATACCACCTTTACTTGCAATCTAAGCTACAAACCTACAATTAATAGACCAACTAACTCTCTCCTAGTCTGTCATCTCAATATTAGAAGCATTAATAACAAGGTACATGAATTGCATGCACTTCTGGATGTCCACTCCCCTGAGATTCTCTGTTTATCTGAAACCTGGTTAAAACCTAACACTAAAGACAATGAAGTGTTACCATCTGGGTACAACATACACAGGCTGGATCGTGCTTCGAGGAAGGGGGGTGGGGTAGCTGTACTCTATAAATCTGAGTTGAATGTCACCATAGATGTAATACAACCTCCTCAGATTAATAACTCAGAGATTCTTGCCACCAAATTGCAACTTAATAAAAATAAATGCATTAATATCATCTGTATGTACATTCCCCCAGGTAACAATATATCTACATTTGAAGATATCCTGCACTGGCTATCATGTCACTACGCCCAAGAAACCCTACTACTTGGAGACTTTAACATAGACTGGGGCACCTGTTCCTCAGAATCCCCAACCACCCATATTAACCTGCATGCATTTATACAAATCATATCCACCCCTACCAGGATAGGTAAACCCAAAAAAGAAAGTATACTTGACTGGGTACTCATAAACAGTCACCCCCAACTGTACACCTCTGGTACCCTAAGCGATCACCTTCTCACATATGTAATTAAGCACAAAACCATTAATTCCCAACAACCCTTACTCAGAAAGGTTAGAAACAATAAAAACATTGACCCTGCCAAATTCCAACAAGAACTAAACTCATGTAATTGGTCTATTCTAAAACACCTCCCCTTAGAGGAAGCAGTAGCATACTTTAACAACAAATTCCTTGAGATCCTTGATTTGCATGCACCTGTTCGTTCAAAGAGAACCAAGGCAAAAACTGCACCATGGCTTTCTATAGAGTCTAAACTCAAAGTTACCCTTAGAAACAAAGCATGGGCTTTATTGCATTCTTCTAAAGACCCTCAAGATCACATTAAATACAGGCAATCCAGGAACAAAACCAAAAAAAACAATTTTACAAGACAAAAAACAATACTACTGTAATTTACAGACAGTAAATCAAAATAACCCTCAGAAGTTTTGGGCAGGTTTAAATAATCTACTACATCCTGGACAAACTTCAACCCCAATCCCTGCTACTACTATTGATAAAACCCCTGAAGATGTTTCTGATAGTTTTAACCAATTCTTTACTGAGACAATTCAAGCCCTAGCTAGCCATCTACCTCCTAGCTCCCCTGGTCCTGAAAGTAGCACCCCTAGAAACCTACTCGCATTCAGCTTCCAACCAGTCGCCACTTCACTTATCCGTACCTTGATCAAAAAATTAAAACCCACTACACTTTCTGCTGATCAACTCCCTGCCGAGTACCTACAAAAATCAGCTGATGCTATTGCTTACCCCGTCTCAATACTAATCAATCAAATCATAGTAGAAGCCAAAATTCCCACCATCTGGAAAATATCCTATGTAATCCCACTTCACAAAGGAGGCAGCTCTACTGAATTCTCCAATTATAGGCCAATAGCTATACTCTCTCCACCTGCAAAGATTATGGAAAAATGTAGTCATAGACAACTCATGCACCACCTAATTCAAAATCGCCTTATGGCAGACACTCAGCATGGCGTCCGTCCTCATCACAGCACTACTTCAGCCCTCCTAGCCTTTACTAACACCATAAACCATAATCGCAACTATAATTATATATCCTCAGCCCTCTTTTTGGATCTTTCCAAAGCATTCAATATGGTTGATCACCAACATTTAATCAACACCCTGCAAACATTCTGTCTAGATACTGGAGCCCTCCAATGGTTTCAATCCTACCTGAATGGTCGACAGCAGGCTGTCCTCTGGCAGAACAAACTCTCTAACCTTCTACCTAACACCCTTGGAGTACCACAAGACTCTATACTAGGGCCCTTGCTGTTCTTCATCTTCATTAACGACCTTTATACTGTCACCCCAAAAGTCAGCTGTATCCAATATGCTGATGACTCTACTCTGATTTGCTCAGCCACATCTCCAGTAGAGTTATGGTCAGCTACCCAGACCACCTTTAATACCATAGAAAACTGGCTTTCTGAACATTGTCTGATCCTAAATCCCAAAAAAACTAAAATGCTGTTATTTTCACCAACACATAGGTCTACCGCTTTCACCTTTACCATAAAATCAAATGATGGCACAATAATCTCCCCTGACCCATCTACAAAACTATTAGGTGTCATCATAGACAATAATCTAAAATTTGACCTACACGTTAACCAAACTATCAAAACTATCAATAAAAAACTAGGGTCATTTTACAGAATAAAAGCCTTCCTAACCCCTCCAGCTAAAATTGCCATAGCTCACTCTCACCTTCTTTCGACCCTTCTGTATGCATCCCCTCTACTCTCAAATTTAAACAAAACTGTCGTTAACAAACTCTCAATTTGCTACAACCACATTGCCAGGTTTGCCACTCGGATGCCTTTTAGGACACATCATTGCATCAATCTAAATCAGCTTGGGTGGCTTGAACTACCCAGCCTAATCCAGTATAACCAACTGATTATGGCCTATAAAATCCTCTATAATCCGGACAATACTCCTGCACTTAAAAATATTATCACCCCCTATAACAATCCTAGACCGCTTTGATCCTCTAACAAACTACTAATTCAGACTAACAAAATTAATAACACAGCCGGTGACTCTCTCTTTGCAAACTCTGTAAGTAGATCCTGGAACTCTCTTCCAGCTGATATTACCTTACTTTCCACCTTAGGTCAATTTAAAACTAGACTCAAACAACATTTGTCACTTAACTGGATATGTCAATGTATCAAGCCTGGCTAACTCTCTCTAGAATGTGTAAAAATCTGTTAACCAGTTTACTGTGTAATTTAATTTAATCCTGACTTGTGCTCAGGATTAACTGTAACCTGTGGAACTTGTTTATCTTGCTTACTTATGTAATCTCTGTAAATAGTCTGTTTGTAATATGTAATGCTGGTATTATGTAATGCTGTATCTGCTTACCCTTGGAGCTTTTCTCCCTGGGCCTCCGCTGAAAATGGACATGCATCCAGTCGGACTATCCCGGTCAACAAATGTAAAATAAAAATAAAATAAAATAAAAAATACCTATACCCGCAGTAGCTGGTGGTTCTCCCTCTGATTCTTCACCTGCATGTGGTTGTGATGACCTTGCTAGTGGTGGTGAAATGTGTGCTCCTTCCTCTTGGTGTTTTTATTGCAGCTGTTTTTCAGGATAATATTGTGTAGGATAGCACAGACAGTGATAATTTCAGTGCAAGTACTGGGATCATACTGCAGGGCACCCCTGGTTTTTCTAGGCATTGAAACCTTGATTTCAACAGCTCTATGATATTTCTTGTTTGAGCATTTGCCTCATTATATCGTTACTCCATGGTTGGGTTTGCTTTTCTGATGGGCGTCATTAACTATGGTTTTTAGTGCATCCCCTGCATGCCTCAGTAAATGGCCATATGGGATATCACTGCCCTGGAAAACCTCTGGTAGAGCTACGACTTCTACCAGATATGGGAGTCGTGGTAACAGCTGGGGTTGCCAGCACACACAGTCAGGAAGATTACCTTCACATTACACATGACCTGGCAGTTAACAGAGTGGTGGCCCTTTCTGTTTATGTAGACTCTTCCCTGTTCCATGGGTGGTGCTTTGATCACAATGTATGTGCAGTCTATAGCACTCAAGACTTCAGGGAAATGTGCTGTGAGGTAGAAATCCTGCATAGTTGTAGCTCTGTCCTCGGTGATATAGGGAAAATGCATATAATCACTACCATGCTGTAGCATAGCATTCAGAAATTAATGTAGGATCCTGGATGCTGATGCCTGCTACATCCCCAGCATGTCCCCTGTTGGTCTCTGGAAGGTTCCTGTAGCTACACATGCCTTGGTCTCCACAGGTATTCGTTCCCCTTTGTCTGCCCTTGCTCTCCGTTGAGGATGACAGAGGTTGTAGAGTTCCTGGAGTGTGTCTCTATCTACCCACATCATGTAGACCATGAAAAGTTAAATGGGGTCTAAACACCCTTCTTTTTCTTGCCCAAGGTCTATCATAATCATCATCAGCATAGACTTGAGTCTGTTGCATATACACATGCAGAACAGCACCAGCAGCCCCTAACATTCTTTCCCTGTAGTGCAGTTTCTGTGGCTGTATTCCAATAGGATTTGGAATTTGAGGCAAAAACTTAGACTAAGTGTACATGATTATTTTTTAGTTTGATTAGCATACATTTCAGCTGCTTATGTTGTAATTAGCATGCCATGATGTTTACTGAGTTTGTGCAGCTCAACATGCTGTGTAGAGCTGCTTACCAAATACAAATCAGCGAGCAATCCTGTCTTTATCACTCTGTGGCATGCACATGGCTTTAGCGATCCATGTAGGGTTTATTGAATCCAGCCCATAGTTTTAGTAATGGAATGATTACTGTTAAAAATTCATTGAGATGGAATAGTCCTGGACAGGATGAAAAGAGTTAATAAGTAGATCCTGGGGTTTATGCCGAAAGCTTTAGTAAATTTTAAACAGATAAGGTAAAGGTCATCTGTTCCTATTCTTTTATTGCTTACATGTTGTTTTGTGTATTACTAGAATAGTGATTATTTTTTTAGAACAGAAGAGAGGGGGCAGGGGTACTTATGACTTAGCAAGGAAAAACAGTCTGTAGAAGACTATAAGTATGAGGAAGCTAATGTGACCCTTGATTATTGTTAAAGATGTGTGGGATTTAATCAATGTATATATTCTGGTTCATCTTTTGGAAGGACAATGACTGAGACATCAGAGTATATAATACAACTTATTGTTTTCTTATCATGTGGTTTTAGTATTAATGTATTGTTTCCATCATAGTAGAGAAATTCACGGTTGTAGCTTCTTTGTTTTTTCTTGTTAACTATGTTTGGTAAACAGCCCACTTTTCTAACTTTTCTAACAGTGCACTGATATCAGACATTATGCACAAAAAGATTATGCAGATCAGAACAGCAGAGAGAAAACAGAGAATAAGTTTAATATCCATGGCAGATGAAAGTGCATAAAGACACGTTCATTTAAAAAAAGTTTTTTTTTTAGTTTATCAGTTATGGAGTTACTCATCTTTGTGTTGCTTTGGATATTTTAAAACAGAATATTTTTTTCCAATTTTGCTTTTCTGCAGTGAGCTGACCTCTGCTTACTATGCATCCCATGTAACCATTCTAAACTTCTGAAATGTGCCTTTGAGGTAATAAGATATAATTGCATCCCATGCAAATCTTCATCACATGAAGTTAATGGACTCATGATCACCTCTCACTTATAACATGTAGTGGAGAAGCTGACCATGACTGCCTTCAGGTATGGGTGTTTACAAGTATCTATTACTTCTTCTTAGAAATGGAAAATTGACTAGACCTTTAATGACCTGAATCTTCCATATACACATATATGCTGAATAAAGACATACATCCAGTGGCTGTGTCAGTATATTAGGTGGGAAGGCATTTTACAATTAAAAAAATTACTCAGAATTTTATTTGTATGCTTTAATCAATTGTGTCATGTAAACAGGTACTTAAGAGACATGACTCCCTCAACTCCATGGACCATGCCAGATGCTATGGTTACTAATATCTCTAAGAAAAATCTTAAAAGAGTCTACACAGTAACAAAAGAATAGGTCAGACAAATCAAGATTATCAAATCAAACTTGCTCTTTATATGGCTGAAGAAGTGTTCTGGAATTCTAATGACTTTAAGTAAGTGGTAAAGTTAAAATGCACCCATTTTCTGATGCAGCAGATGCTCACAGGAGATTGTATTCTTTATGGTGTTCACTCTCAAATTCTTTACTGGTCATTAGAAAGCAGCACACCCCCATGGATTATGTTAGTTTATTATCGAGTGGAAAGGCAAAAATAAATACTCAAAAATGAACAAAATGAATAACATTTATGTTCTCGATTTTGGCAATGACAAAGACTTGACTTTAGAATTAATAAGTGTTAATGCTGTGAGAAACAAATCCATTTTTGCCAGTATTTGCTAATAATGGTGACACATTGGAACTCAAGATAACTATAAACCCGAATGTAGTACATGGGTTTTTTGAAAAATAGAATTTCTAGGGCAATAACCATTTTTATAGAGGTCTACACACTGGTTAGTTAGCTACAATGAAATTTCTGGTGTTTTACAGACTTCAGTCAAAATTTTCTTAAAGGCAGAGAAGGATTTTTCCTAGATGATGCAGATGTTAATAATAGCTTTCATGTTCCTCTGCCATCCTGAATGACAGAAAGCTTTAGCAAGTCAAGTATAAGATTGACTGTAAGAGCTTTATGCTGACATATTAACCAGCCTCCTGCCTCACATTGCATTTTGCATCTTTACACAGAAACCCTCAGGCAGCATCATTTTTCCATTCTGGTGTGAAAAGGAAGGAAGGAAGAGAATGCAAAGCACTGATTGGTCAGAAGCATCATTGTTCTTAAGAACCTGTATGCACAAGTAAAAAGAGATACTCTATTGTCTGAAGGAATGTTGTACCAGCACAGTTAACATTCCTTTCATACGAGTTTCAGGTGTTTCCTATAAATATCATTGTGACAGCAAGCAATCCAGAATATAAGACATTCTGACTTTCAGGGTTTTTTTTTTTTAGAATTTATGCATCTTTTGATATACTGATCTAAGAGCTGTCTGCATTTGCTGGTTCACACATCTTGAAAGAGATTACTTAACTTATCAAAAGCTTCAATTTACTTCACAACACACAAGCAGAACAATTTGCTGGCAATTAAAGTGTCACATAGAGTATAATATAATTAATTTCAAAAGTTTCACTTTCGCCTAGTTTGTCACATGTTTCCAAGACCTATATGTAGATCTGGAATCTTGCATGTGTTGTGGGAGAAGATGATTGTTGAGGCAAATTTAAAGGAACTTTGCATCTCTGCAGTCTTACAGTGACACTGTTTAGTTAGCTAGAACAGTACCTGTTCAACATGTCTGGAAAAAACAGATACTCCCAAAATCTGAATGGGATTCTATCCAAATGTGCAGAATAATGACTTGCCTTTGGTTTTCAAACTCTAAATTCAGCTCTGATCCCATTTAACTTGGCAACAGTATTGTAGCAAGACATTAAAGGTGATCATATAAGATTAGGATTAATTTGAGATGAGTGTGCTTGTATGCGTGTGTGTGTGTGTGTGTGTGTGTGTGTGTGTGTGTGTGTGTGTGTGTGTGTGTGTGTGTGTGTGTGTTTCTGTGCAAATGAATGTGCAGACGTATGTGTGGGGGAGCAAGTTGAGCTATTTGTTGTCTGCTAAATACAACAACTGTATGATTAGATAAGAATGCTTTATTGATCATTACTGGTCCATTAATTGTTATAGATTAATCCAAGACATCCAGGCTATGTGAAAATGTACATCTTACATCTAGTAGGTGTGTTAAATTAGCAAAAGTCAAAACTAACCATTATAAAGTATTAGAAATTTACCTTCCATATTACAATGCACTACTTTTAAGTATCAGCATATGTCCTTTGCTTCCTTTGTCTGCTGCCATTATGTTAATCTGTGTGTTGCATAGTAAAATGCCATCCATTTTGCTATACTTTTGACCAGCAATGTCATATAAGACATATTAAAGGACTTATGCAGACATCAACAAATAAATGAACACATACACTATCCCGTAGCACTCACCAAAAACTACAGAAATATATGAGCTATACCTGCTGCAGTGATTTTGATACCTCTATTCTTTCTTGAATAGTGTTTCCTTCATTTTAAGTCTTTCCTTGCATCTGCCATTTATTGTCTTTTTACACAAATTTATAGCATAGGTCTGTCATCTCCTCATCTCTTGTTAGATTCTCTAAGGGAAAAAAAGTGAATAAATGGTTGCATGCATTGTTTAGGTGAACAATGGGAAATTTAGTTGATTGCTTCACCCACACATTGCATACCTTATATGGTAAGCTATTGTTCTGTATGAAAAATCTGCCTACCATAGATCTTAGGTGTTCAGCTATCAGATTATTGCATGTTTACTCGATGTTAAACATTCTTTTGGCAGTTTTGCAATGCTGCAGTTAATCTAATGTTACAAATGCAATGTATTCCATGTCCAACTCTTCATCAACTGCCAAAGTGCATATTGTGACATCAGATTAGGAAAAGTAGTGATCTATCTATATTGACTGACTCATTTTCAATTTATTTTGTAAAATCAAAGAGAATAATGAATAACTGTTGCTATTAGGAGTGTAGTAAGACAGAAATAAGTAGCGTCATCAGCAAACAATAAAGTATACAGATGGCACAGATACAAATAAACAGATGCATATTTGCCTTAGTCAGGTACACTGTTTCTACAATAGCGACATAATTTAACAACATGTGCAATGTGCCATTAAAAAGCACAAAGCAAAAATGTAACATTGCAGGAATACTGAAATGGATTTAGAAATATGAATGTTTTGCTGAGTTGTTCTACAGAAAGGTGATTGGAAAGTGTATAATACTGAGAAACTTCCTAAAGAATGTTACTGATAGCTATATTTGAGAGACTGCATGCTTATGTATTATGCTGTATTAATTATAGCTGTCTTAACCAAGTAATCTACTGGTGGACGAAGACTGAAAATTTGATCTTAAGTTGCCTGAGGTTCAGCTCACTGATGAGCAGATTTCCTCCACAGGAAATCACTGTCAGCAAATTGAATCAGAAGTGATTCCCCTTTTGGGGAATTTTGCCCTTTTCCAAGTTGGTGCAGCCATGGAATTGGTATTTATAAGTTCAGAGGATGTGGGGGGTTCTCAGTGGAATGTCCCCATGTCTCACAACACACTTAAAATATTTTTTTTTAATCAAATGCAGTTTGGGAATTCTATATAAGCATAAACCCCCCTTTTTTTCTCTCTCTCTCTCTCTGTATATATATATATATATATATATATATATATATATATATATATATATATAGATATAGATATATACATATCCATAAAACAGTGCCAGTGGTTCAACAGGTAGTGCAGTCACATTTGACTCCAGAAGTGCTTATAATATCACAAGACCATGGGTTCCATCCCCACTCCAAGTGCATGGATTCAAATAATACTGTTGAGACTACAGTGTAGTATAAATGTGGTGTTGTACTCCTGAGGTGCTAACCTTCATATATGACATCAATCTGAAGTCCCAACTGCCTGCACTGGTGGAAGCTCCTGTGGCTGTAAATGATCCCATGACACTTACTGCAGAGAAGGTGAGTCTACCACATCTGGGTATAATAATCTAATCGGCCAACCTGGATCAATAAGTGAACTATACTGTTGCTGAACACATTAGGTTTGATGTAAAATGATTGAATAAAATGCAGTTTAGAAAGGGTGAATGAAGAGAACAATATATGTGCAAGATTGTTCAATATCAGAGAGAAGGAACATTTCCTTGTCCCACTTATTTTTTCACTTCTCTATGCTGTCATAATTAGCATTTTTGGTTTTCATCTTAAACAGTCCTTCCCTGTAAGCCTGGCATTTTATAAAGTTCTTTACTAGCCATTTGTTCTAGAATGGTCTCAAAATTATGTTGAATCAAGTGTTTCTGCCAGTTAGTTCCAAAACCTGTTTTTTAACAGAAGCTTTATTATCTTTAGCTTATATGGCTTAGATGACATGTTACACATGGGCTGCAGGCACAGAGATTATTTTTTTCTCCTCCGTTTCCAGCTGTTTCTGTCATTAAGCTATAAAGCTTGGCACTTCTTTTGATGGTTTCAGAATATTGATATGGTGTATCTGTTCTAACTTTTTCTTGCTAGTCTGTTTAACCCTGCAGTTTGCATCATTTAATTTTTGCACTACTTGTCTCCAACTTTGGATTCCCTGGTCCTTGCAGTTGTATTATATACACCTTGTCATGTGGTTTGGGCTCTTTGTGTGTGCTCTAATGAGAGGTGTTAACAAGGTAATAAGTGGGAAAGGAGGGAAGGAGGCAAGAAGGGGGGGGGGTTGTGTAGGG
Organism: Protopterus annectens; assembly: GCF_019279795.1. Lineage (NCBI taxonomy): Eukaryota > Metazoa > Chordata > Ceratodontiformes > Protopteridae > Protopterus > Protopterus annectens. Next base: position 1,400,103,630 of record NC_056739.1, on the reverse strand, counting down.
CCATGGCAGGAACAGATCCACAAATTTGAGAGCATATGTTTTAGTGCTTTTTTGAAACTATTTGTGTGTGTGGTGGCTCTTACATTGTTAGGGACTTTGTTCCAGGCTAGAGATACTGAGTATTTATAGACAAGTTTTCCAATAGCTAGTTTTTGCTTATATACATCCAAGAGATGTTGGTGAGGGCTTCAGAGGGTGCATTTTGGGGTATAGAAGGAGCGGGGCAGGTAGTGGGTTTGTAGAGGATAGAGTGAATTGTGTGAAGCTGTGATTGAAGGAGTTGTTGAGGGAATTCTAACCACTGTAGTTTTTTTAGTGAAAGGCAATGGTGAGAGGTTTAAGGTTTTTTTGTTCTAGCAATTTTGTTATAAGTTTGTTCAAGTTTGGAAGTTAGAGTGGCTTGGAGATTTGGTAGTGTTGGAGAGGCATAAAGGAGACGCATCTATATTACAAGATCGAAACTTCAGTTTATCGAATCACTAAAGATCAATCTTGTAATATTGAAACCTAAAAATCTTGAACGGATGATTTAACCCAGCCACAAAACAAACAAACTTTAAATCCCAAATCAAGTTGGGCACTTCACCTCCCACACCCCACTAACATACCAACTCCAAGATCGGTCCAAATTAGAGAAAAGGGCATAATCCACATAACAGCCAAGGGAAGTGTTTCCCTGAGTTAAATCATCCATTCGAGATTTTTAGGTTTCTATATTACAAGATTGATCTTTAGTTATTCGATTAACTAAAGTTTTGATCTTGTAATATAGATACAAGGAGACTTGGTAGAAGGTATGCATGTGCCAGTGAGAGTTTGGATTCTGTGGTGAGGAATTGTTTGTTCTTGTAGAGCAGTCCTAATTTTTGGCTAGTCTTTTTGATACAGTGCTGAACATGTAAGTCATATTTTAACTGATCGTCTATCATAGTACCACAGAGCTTTGTATGCTTTTATAATAGTGTTATTGAGTGATGATATGGTAAATGCAGTTTTGTGATGAAAAAGAGATTTTGTAAGGAAAATAAGAAGTTTTTTTAATTGAGTATAAGCTGGTTTTCTGAAAACCAATTTTTGACAGAATGGAAAGAGTTCTGGGTAAGTGTGTATAAAGAAGAGCAAGATTTTCCAAAGAGGAGATTAAAGTAGAGTCATCTGCATATTGTATAAGAGATGAGAGATAGAATGATGTGTAAAGGTTGTTAATATATATGTTGAATAGCAGAGGTCCAAGTATAGAGTCCTGGGGGACTCCTATTTGGATGGGAGAAAAAGGGGAGTAGGAGGTGAGTCACCTGACAGACTGAAGCCTGTTGATAAGATTACTGGAGAACCAGTTGAGCAGTTAGGGTCAGCTAGTTTTGTTAGAAGCTTTTGGTGTGAGACCGTGTAAAAGGCTTTTGAGAGGTCTAGGAACAGACAAGATAACAGGTTGTTGTTGTCTCTAGCTTCAGTTTGTTGCTGTTTCTAGCTTCAGTGACAGTATTTGTGAAAGATATGAGGATGGTAGTAGTACTATGTTTGGGGTGAAATCAATGTTGGGTTGCTGACAGAAGATTTTCTTGGAGAAGGTAGTTGAGAAGTTGAATATGGATGCATTTTCAAGAACTTTTGAAAGTGGGTTAAGAATGACTATGGGTCTGAAATTGGAAGGGTCAGTAGAGTTTCATCCTTTGTATGGAGATATGGTATATAATGTTTTCCAGATGTCAGGGACTATAGATTCTTAGATAGATTTGTTGATTAGTATAAAAATTGGATATGCTATACAGTCAGCAGCAAGCTATAAAACAAGGGGAGTAAATTAACATGGCTTTAGTTTGCTGAGGAGAGATTTTATGTAAGCAGTGGGAACTGATTTTAGTGAAAAGGGAGTTTTGTCTGCTGGTGGTGGGGATGGAGTTGGGGGCTTTTTGGGTTAGTTTGCTGGTGCAGTCAATAAAGTATGAGTTAAGAAAGGAGGCAGTTTCTTGTGGAGAGTTGTTAGAGCAGGGATTTGGTGTAGTAGGATTTCTAGGGTGAAAAATCCTGTTGATAGTACTCTAGAATTTTTGAGATTGGAGTGGTGGTTAGTTTGTGCCTTTAGGTAAAAGTTTTTCTTGCCATTGTTCATCTGTTTTTTGGTACGGTTTCTGAGTTCTTTATAGTTTTGAAGGTCTGTAGGGGATTTGGATTTTAGCCAGGTTTTCCAAGCACTATGTCTTTTGTGTATTAGTGTGTGAGTGGCCTGTGTAAGCCAGGCAGCAGAGAGTGATTTTTATTCTCATTTTCCTGATTGGAGCTAGGGAGTTAAGGATGTCTAGAAAGATGTGGTTACATTTTTGAATGACATCATTAAGGCGAAGGTTTTGGAGGAATAACCAGTTCATAGAGGGCAGTCTATTGCTAAATATAACAGGAATAAAACTAGAGAGTTATGGCTGTTTTTGTATTTATGACCCATGCACAGTTGGAGGGAGTGCCCATGGATACAGGTGAGCAGGTGGTCACTTATGTACCTGGCAAAGTGCTGGAGTTGTGATAAAGGTTTGGATTAGATGTTAGGATCCAGTCAATAATAGAACTGGTATTGGAGTGTTTGTTTATGCAGGTTGGGCTTGACAATAGTTGAGAAAATCCATGAAGATTAATGTAGGAGTATGGGGAGTCAGTTGTTAGTGTTTTCCCATCTATGTTTACATTGCCAAAGATAATTGTTTCATAGGCTATGGAGGGAAAGATCTGGGAAAGAATGTGTTTGAGGATGGGGATGTTGCTACCTGGATGGATATAAATGGCATTGATTGCAACATTTTATGATTGTTTCAAATAATTTACTATGAGTAGTTCAGCATGGTAAAAGTTAGGGAGTAGCATAGATAATAGGGATAGGTTAAGTTGCTCTGAGTAGAGTATAGTAATGCCTCCTCCTTTTTTTAACCCTATCCAGGCAAAAGATATTATATCTGCGTGGTAGGAATTCATTATTAGAGATATGAGGCTTTAGCCAGGTTTCTGATAGAGTTATGATGTCGGGGTATGTTGGGCAATCCATGAACCAGGATTGGGGTAAATATCCTCAGACAATAGGGGAGTTAGGTAAACATAGTTAGTAGAGCAGTGTTGGTGTGATAAGTATGGTATTTTGGCTTAGGTTTGGGGAGATTGTGGGGAGAGGTAGCAGTCTGATCTTATGTAGGTGTGTGTAAGAAACGTTGTATAGTGAAGGAGCAACTGAAAAAGTGTTAATTATTTCATTATTATAATAGGGTGTATGTGAGTGTGGGAGGTTGGGTAACGTGTGTTAGGTTAACATGGTATGTGGATAGGAGGAGAAGTAATGGAGTAGTAAAGAGAATGAGAAACATATTAGGGAATGCTGTGATAAGAGTGGAGAAGGTTTATGAGAGGAGGGGATAGAAGAAAATGTGGGTAAGTAAGAGAAATGTTAAGATAGGCTGGAGAAGAGGGAAGAGGTTGGTAAGATAATATGCAGAGGAGAGCTGAGTCTAGTAATGTCATTGCAGTTGTTAATGTGGGAGGGAGGTGGAGTAAAGGGAGTGATGCAGTAGGAGAGAGAAATGGGTTGGGGATGATGATAGGGAGGTGTGTATAGGATGGGGCTGTGTATTGAAGGGTTTAAACAGGAAGAGGTGGATGAAGTGGGGAGTGGCTAACTAGGGCTTAGGTATAAAATTAAAGAAAGTGGAGGTGGGTGGGAATGGGGGGAGGGTAGAGGAGTGCTGTGACCCTTAGCGTAGTGAGGGGGAATGGAGCAGGACTACACCTGGACAGAGTAGCTTGCACCAAACAATAAGAGGTTGTAGTGCAGCCAAAGGAGAGTATGTTTATTGCTTAAAATTAAAGTGTAAGATAAAGAGAAACAAAGGAGTAGGGAAAGGTAATGTGGTCCCATGTAAGGAGATATACAGTGGCAAGTATGTAGGTGTGAATTCTAGGTTAAGGCAGATAGGAGAGAGAAAGTCTAGGAAAAGTGGGTAGCAGCAGTACTGACACCAGCAGATACAGTGGGAGTTAAGGAATGAGTTTCAGGTAAGTAAGATAAACAGTCTAGTGCAACTGAGCAGTTAAGCTGTGTACCTGCTTAGTCAAACATAGGTAGCTGTTAAGCTTTTCCAAGAAATCTTATAGTCTAGGGTGGTATTCTAGAGGTGAGTGTGAAGCAAGAGATAAAGGATGGCATAGGTGGGAGATATCTGTGAGTTTTGGTGGTGTGCAAGGAGCCATTTGGGAACTGCACAATTTAATAGCAAGGGATAAGAAGATCAAAATGACTAACACTTCTATGATTTTTCTTTTAGAATGCTGACCTTTGGGATCTAACCATAATTTAAGTACATGTTTTAAATCATCTGACTGAAATCGTATGATTTTCTTAGGAGAAAATATGTAAATATAAAGCTTTTGAGCTTAAATCCCAGAAGTAATGCCACCTTTTTTTTAATTTTCTTAGCCCTGATATTGAGTCTTCCATGACCACAAAAACTTTTAAAAGCTCTTAGCTGGACTGAGAATTCTAGCCCAGTAACTTTGGTCCCATCTCTCCTGGTGGGTGTACTATTCAAAGTCTACAAAGCACACTTCAAGATAGTCTCCCTTAACTAGTTAATTAATATTTGGAACTGTTTTTTGCATCACCATAGACTTGGCAATTATCACCATCTCTTTGGCTGCAGCAGGAATAATCTGAAGAATGTGTTCCATCGTCATCATCTTGGCATAAAAATAAGCACAGATGTATTCTATATGAAAGGTTCCACTCCAAGCCCGAGGACTACTTCTCCCAAACTGGGGAAAAATTTGCTCAGTTAATTTTCTTTCAGGCAATGAAAGGCACAACTCGGGAATCTTTTTAACATGGAAGAAATTGAACCAAATTTGCTCCCTGCACCAACCAATGTATTATCAGTGGTAGCTAATCCATAAAATAATGTGATTTTTATTAAACAGGAAAATACCATGCAGACTTTTCTTTAGCACATGTCTACTTCAGATCCATTAAGATGCTACAGTCTCTCCTATAAGTTTTGCTAAAGTCCCAAAGTGATTCCTTACAGCTTCCTTCTGTCTAGATTCTAAGAAGAACATCTCCAGGTTGCTTCAGGTTTTTCTATATTGCCTTCAGCATATTTCACCAGAATCACCATTCCAAGAACAAACTACCCTGAAATGAGAGGTGAACTTCCACATTTACCAGAGCCATAGCCTTCCTTTGTATACACTGCACAATAAGATGATTACTTGTTAACAGCTCACTCTGTGAGGACTTAGCTAAGTAATACAGAAATTGTAACTGTCTGCCTTAAAGGAGAACATGTTTACAGAAAGTATGTGTGCAACACACTGACTACAACCATATTATTTGCAAGATGTTCACTATTTATAACAATAAATTGATTAATATGTATGGGCACCCCACCCCAATAATCTCCTGCCTTATGGTGCAGGGGATAAAGATATAGTTGATCCTTTTGTTACGTATTCTCAATCAATTGCAACTCAAATTAGTTTTTGAAAGAGATACACAATTTCATGAAACCAAAGTCAGATGATATCAAGCCATATTGTGAATACTTAAGTTTTATTATTTATTGATTTATTTGTTGTGAGAAATGATTCTCATGCTACCTGAAGAAAGGAAAAGTGGTCCAATTAGATTAGCCATTTCTAATTCATAGCTCTAGGGAGTGGTATATCCATCAGTCAAGATGAAGAAAAGGATATTTTTCCAGTAACAGGTTCACTCAAGTTAGGAAATCATATTATTTTACCCCTTTGAAATTTATGTCTGTATTAAAGTCAACAGACCTTATTCTGTAAGCATTTTTAAAGTGGCACTTTAGTATCTTCACCCTTTTTTTCCTTCTGGTACTTAATAATGCTAACCCACACCTGAGCTTTAAATGAATGGCCCTCTTAGGCAGTGTTTCAGCCAGTGAAGGTAATGTCTAAAAATAAATAAAGCAAGGCAAGTGGATACTGGCTTCACCAGCATGAGGGAGCAATTCATATGGCTCTTTATTGAGTCTTCAAGTAAGTAGCATGGAGGCAGACATAATTAGTTATTCCAACAGTTCAGCTGTCACTGAAACAAGCAAGTTTCTCATTTCATGTTCTGGTTGCTTAACTCACCTCCCAGTTTCCTGTGCTAAATGAGGCTGCTCTGATTATGTCTATGCTAAGATGCTCTGATCAGGACAAAATGGTGGTAATGCAGTGACTTCCTACCACCTGACATACAACTGCAGACTATGACCAAAGAATAGTGTTTGAAAAATGTTCAGAATGAAAAATGAAAAAAATGATTTGGGAATTGTGACATGTGAAATGACAAAGGCTGACTTTGATGAAGATAATAAAAAAGATATAAGAACAGCTAGTAATTAGTCATTTTTAGTATATCTTAATTGCTACACCTTTACAAAAAGGACCAAAAATAGTTTTTGGATACAGACAAATTAAATTCCTCATCATCAAATAGTCAATAGCATCAGTAGAACCATAAGATGAGGGTTCTTTGAAATTTTCTGCACCATGACTGCATATAATATTTTCTGAAAATTAATTAATTAAATCTGCAGCTGCAATATGAAGTAACCCCCGCAAGTATGGCAGCTGCAAGGCCTCAATCCAAATGTACCAAATTCAAAAAAAAGCACAAGACCAGAAAACAGTGGAAGTATAATCAGACTTTTTTTATTTAATGCAAAAGCACATAAGATGCAAAAATCAGACCGGTTTTGGCTATCCTGTTAGCCTTCATCAGTGTGAAAGCATTAAACATATTGCTCCTTATATATAATTAAAAATCAAACATGTGACCAATTAAAGGTTCTCATTTAGTCCAGGTTTAAATAAGCCCCCTAACGTAATGATCCATTTTTTTCTCCTTGGTATTTAATATTTGATGTCAGACAGATTTATGGGATCTGCACCCCCTTATTCTATCAATCACTGTAAATCTGAATACAGCATTTTTATGCAGTATGGTGTGTTTGTATAATGCACTAGTTTGTTTATGGTGTTTAATGTCAATAAAGTGTTCAGACATTCTAAATTTCAAAGGCCTCGATGTTTGCCCTATGTCAAAAGCTGAACAGCTGCAGCTAGCAAAGTATATTACCCAATCGGTATGACATTTTGCAAAAAAATGTGATGTCAAAGATCTGAGAAGTATTTTGGCTACTAAAACTTGGTTTTAAGAATCCTAGGACAATGGACACACTGTCCACATGGGAAACAACCGATTAAGGGGTCCCCTGAAAGTGTAACTTGGGCATACTGTTTATCCTTCTCATGCTGATGTTTATAATGATTAATGTGTGCTGCCAAATTTTTTCCTTTCCTAAATGAAAATTGACATTTGTTTCCCAAAATCTCACTTAATCTATTGTCAGCCAACAGTATATTCCAGTGGTGTTGGATACTGTCCATCAATACGCCTGTGTTACGACCATATGTAGTCACAAATCTTAAGGGGAATCTCTCACCTTTGTCTTTTTCTTTATATTGAAGGAGGTCCTCCCTTTCCATATTTTCCACGCAGTTTCTAATTTGTAGAACCTGTCCCATTTTGTACTCCCTGTCCCTGAATAGTTTTTGGATAGAGACAAATGAAATCCCACATCATCAAATAGTCAATAGCATCAGTAGAACCATAATATGAGGGTTCTTTGAAATTTTCTATAACATGACTGCATATAATATTTTCTGAAAATTAATTGATTAAATCTGCAGCTGCACATATTAGTTGTTTGCAGTAAAGATATTATTAAACGTTGTCTTTCTGCATATAATTTTCATTTATGGTGTTTATTTCTGTAACAGTCACAAAATATTAAACATTGTGTTTACTTTATCTTGTGTGTGCATGCATGTGTGTGTGTGTGTGTGTGTGTGTGTGTGTATGTGTGTGTGTGTGTGCGTGTGCGTGTGCGTGTGTGTGTGTGTGTGTGTGTGTGTGTGTGTGTGTGTGTGTGTGTGTATGTGTGTTTGTCCATGTGTGGGCCTGCAGCCCTGTATATATATATATATATATATATATATATATATATATATATATATATATATATATATATATATATATATGAGAGCAAGTTGCAAAAACCCCACAGGGTGGGTAAAAAAGAGGCTTGCCACCTGCAAAGAATGTTTTTTTTTTTGTTTCTCTTGAACATTTGAAGTTTTGATCAGATTGCTTCTTCCAAACAAAACTTCAAGGTAATAGTGGCACCAAGCCATTACAAGTAAAAGCCAATATGTACACATTCAGTTGTGAAAAGTGACTGAAAGAAAGTTGTATAGAGCATTTTCAGCAGAGGATTTATTGTGTAGATTTGCAATAAGCTTATGTTTAATGATTTGATTCTAGTGGTTAAGAGGTGAAATGCAACAAATGAAACTCCAGCTGCCATTGAAAGGTATCATTCAGTTTCAATCATGAAAGCAAGCATTGTTTATGGGGGTGGGGAGATGATCTCTTTGCATGCTAAATTAGTCTGTTATTTATTTATTTTGCTATTTATTTATTTATTTAATTGTTAGCAGAGTGGGTGGTTTGGTCTAAAGACCCTTTACAGCATTATGAGGATTTTTTGTTTTTTAGTCATTTTAGGCAAATAAAAATTAAAATAATCAAGACAAATAGTTGGCATATGAGAACAGCAATGAGAAGAAACGGGAAAAGGAGAAGAGCAGGGAAAAAGGCCAGTAAAGGAAACAGGTGGAAGCCCAAATTTAGTATAGAGAGTGTCTCATGCACAGTACTGTCAGAAAAAGTGTGGAAATGGAGATCTGCTCTGTGTAACAGTGAAATGACTGGAGCATTGTGCAATAACTCTCTGTGCCATTTATTTCTGGGACTCCATCATCATTGTGTTTATGGAATGTTGAGTTTGGGGTGCTGCTGGGGTGCATATCAGCAGGTTAGGTGCAAAGAGTAGAGTGGGTTTTACTCCTTATGCTTCTTAATAGTGCAGGAAGAGGGTTGAAATACATTTGGACTTTCCTGGTCAACAAATGCAATAAATAAATAAATAAATAAATAAATAAATTTAAAGAGGCAAGGTATGATGGGTGCGTGCATGATAAATAGCAAGGGAGGTACTGAGGAGTATTCTGCGTCTCACCTTGGAGGAGACAGTAGAGTCAGTAGCAGCCTTCCACAGCACCATTGTTGAGCATCTCAGGAGACACATCTGGGGCCATCTGAAGGCACTCTGACTAAAGAAAGTTGAAGCCCTGGGAGTAACTCATATCTACAAGGTGCTTTGGAAGTGCCAGTGATCATTGAATCCTGCAATTCCTATTAGGTTTTCACAGCTAGCTGCGTTCTTCAACAGTGGATTAGTTAAGGCCTGTATGGGTTTGTTGTCATCTGGTGTCAATGTGGTATGGGAGTTAAGACTCAAGGTATGACCCTGCTGATGACTGCATCACCTAATAAGAAGCAGATAAGATTTCACAGAGGTCAGCATGGGTATCCAGTCTAAGGTTATTGGCTCTCACAAATGGGTCACTTCATCTCTTCTTCTGACTGTCTCTGCAGTTATCAGTCTCAGTTTGCTTCAACCCAGTCATGGGTACTTTTCAGGATGCCTTGTTTCCTACAAGATATTAATTTATAGATCGTAATTGTCAGTGTGGTCCCCATGGCCAGCCAATGAGAGGTACTTTATCAGCCACCATACCAGAGTCTGCTTTCTTGCATTCCAAATCAGTACCCAGACCAAGCACATATCATGACATTTCTGAAATCCAAACTTACTTCTGTCACTGGTTGCCATAGTTATCAGTGTTAATTGGATCACCATTACTTGTGGGCACCAGATAAGACATAGCCTGTATAGCATTGGATCACTTGACTCACAAACACATCTAGCTGCAAGAACTAATGTGATTTGCAAGCCATATCAATTGTCAATACTTAGAAAGTACCTTGTAGTCCCTGATTACTTCTGAGGATATAGCTGTCTAATAGTTGTCATTCTCTCAGTTGTCTGCTCAGAGTTACAGAGTAAGCATATGGTAACATGGGGAATAAAACCAATACTAAAAGAGGATACAAGCCAGTAATAAAGGATGGCACTTCTCAGCAACTGACAGCCATAACTATCTTTACTTTACTACTGCTGGGACAGATTACCTTCCCCTTCAAACAAGATGCTTCTGAGAGTGTAAGTTGATGCAAGGATTGTACAGCAAGGCAACACAAGGCACCGCACCCTGTTAAATATTGCTTGGGTATATGATCAGTCATTGGGGGGCAATACATGGCATGTGTTCCCTGGTACAGATCACTATACTTTGCTGTTATAGATCATATTTACAAACTGTTTTTTTCAGTGAAACATGGACTAACAGATCCATTTATTTGAGTAGGAGATCAGATGCACTTTTTTCTGTACATTAGGGCATACTCTCCATAACCACCATACACAGTCTTTGCACTCTGTGTTCAACTACTGCAGGCAAATCTAAGTTTGTGCAACCTCAGTGTACATTGCAGGGTCATCCAGTTCATTGAATGGGTTAACTAGTCTGTACATCACTAAAAGTACATAACAGACATCACTAAAAACTTCTGTTAGCTATAGTTTGAAGGAATTAGCAATACAGTCAAAAAACTTTGTTAAATATGTCATATTTATTACCAGTTTTTGCATATCACTGTTATACCATATATGGCTAGGGTTTCATATTATATGTATTACATCACAAAGACACATTTCTGCAATGTTATGGACCTGTACCAGCCTGTTCTGCTGTCAGTAGTGTATCACTACTTGTGAGTATGGCTGCTATACTGCTGTGCTAAACTAATCATGGCAGATACATGACAAATTAATATGGGTGAAAATAGAAAATGTAAATTGTGCTGTGTAGATTTTGCAGGTGAATACCTGAGTTATATTTGTAGTGGCAGACATTACATGCAAGCAGTTTTAAGTCTTTGCATCATAAGTGAGTAGACAATATTGAAATACTGCTTTCCTTATGTAACCAACAAGAGTAATGGAAAATATATGTGGATGTGGCTTGCAGTCTCAAGTAAGACAGTTCAAATGATGACAGCTTCTACTGATTATACTCATGATTATCACAAATATTACAAAACCTACTTAAAAGGCCATGTTCTTTAAATATTAAGATGTTTTGAAAAAGGAAATATAAATGCTGCATTACAGATTCATTTACAAGGGTTGGGAACTGTGTGGTCCTTGTTACTATTTAGTTAATAATAATAAGAGATTCCTCACTAAACCACTGCTTTCTTTTAGAAATTCTACCACAAAATATTGGATAGTATCTAAAGAAAGTGAATGTTTTCATACATAAGTATGTTATTCATGTAGGCAGTAGGAAAAATGTCAGGCAATGCACAAAACAGTCATGGATAAATGCATGTGGATATGATATGTATTGCTATGCTGTAGACCAAATAAAATGCAATTTCAGTTTGAGAAGCTTAATCTGCGAGATAAACTTTTTGTGTTGGATTAGAGCTTAAAGAAAGAAAGGAATTGCACTTTTAATCCTGTGAACAATATTAAATGGTTATTTCTACTGTGGTGGAGCTAGGTTATAGTGCTAACCACAGATGGAGCTTACATTGGAAACTGAGTCCTACTCAGTGTTTAGAATATGCCCTGCCCATAGTTGCAGTCATCTCCAAAGAAATTTCACCATAATTTAAACAATGTCAAATAACATTTGTAGGTTCATAAGGCTTTCACAAAAGTAAGAAAATCATTGTATCAGCCTACAAAAAGCCAACTGGATACTCATACCTCAGATAACAACATTCTTACTAGGGATGTTGATCTTTAAAATCATCAACCTAGACACCTTACCATACTTTGCAAGTAGGCTTTATGAAAAATGTCATATACCTTATAGTCTAAGGTCAGTTGTAGTGTCTGCTCTGACCCTCTGGAAACCACAACCTAACCTAAATTGCACCAAATATGCATTCTCAGTCCTCTGTCTTAGAATTTGGATGTTATGCAAAAAATATTTATTTCCATTCTCTCACTAAACATATTCCACTGTTACCTCAAAAACTACTTGTTCAAACAAGCACTCTAGAAATAAATTGGGGAATAACATAAATATCTTCTCACTTGATCTCAGGGCCACCTCCTTCACTGACAACAACCAAAATGACTATCCTTTTCCTTCTGCCCTTCTCTTCTGTCTTTCTTCTCCTTCCTTTTTAACATCAAATGATTCATCTTCTGACTTCTCCAAACCACCCAGGAACATCTATTCTATATACACTGAATATACACCCAGCATAGAGAATCTGTCATCTTCTGAATTATACTGCTACAATATCAATTTACCATTCTGCTGTCCCTGCTAGTTTGCAAACTGATTGGACATCAGCTTCTGTATGACTGCTTCCCATAAGACCAGGCATAACGTGTAATGAAGTTTGGTAATTTTATTCAAATGTTTTAGTGAATTGTTCTGTATTTGCTGTTTGACTGCATTTGAGTTTTGCTTGCACTTTCTCTTGTTAGTGTTAGATTTTCATTTGATGTACATCTGTTTTCAATAGGCTAAGCCTGAAAATTGTCCAGATGGATCAGTACTCTACCTTGGTTAACAAATGCAAATACAATCTATAAAATAAAGTATAATTAAACATAAAATAAAGTTTAACTATACTTTTAGGAGTAACAGTTATCTAACGAGCAGAAACCTGTGAACAATAATTGACTGACTCTCCTTAAAATACACAACAGTCAGATGCTGACAAAATGAAAGTTTATTTTCTTGCAGAGTGTTGTATCCATTATAACACATTTATATGTAATACTTTAGCAGTCAACATCATTCTGTTCTCTACTTTTGAAACTGAATAGATACCTGTTTAAAATCATTTAACATTATGTAAACACTGTTACTTAGGTATGACAAACCAGTTCATATAGGTTCATAGGTAGGTACTAGGCTATTGGCCCAAGGGCCTACATAAGCCTAGCCAACAAGGTTCCCTGGCTTACGCCACCCAAGAAAGTTATTTTTCTGTGCCACTGTTGCGCAGAGACACAGAAGTGATCCCTGGGGTGTATTTCCTATTTCCCATCCACTCATCAAGATTTTTCTTGAAGAGTGCTAATGAAGAACTTTGCTTGACATAGATGGGTAGCCTGTTCCAGAGTATGGAAAGTCTCTGGGACAAGAATCTATCCCTCCAGCATGTCCCGTTTATTGTGGTGACAAGGTTTAGGTCCCTAGAGCATGTAGCTCAGAGGGATTGGAATTTCTTTAGGTGTAGCATGTCCAACAGCTCTGGGTTTGACATAGCATTATATGTTATGCAGAGATCACCTCGGAGTAGGCAATATGCTACGGAGTAAAGCTGGAGTTTTTTGAGGTGGTCAGTGTAGGGCATTTGTTTGAGGCCGGTAATCCTCTTTGTGAGGTGCTTCTCTGGCCTTTCCAGCTGCTGCAGATGTCTTGTGACATTCCAAAAGGGGTGTTGTACTCTATAATGGGTCTAATGAGTGTCGAGTAAAGGGGAACAATGACCTCTTTTTTCCTGAATGAGAACCCTTTCATGATGAGGTGTGCCATGTAGAAGGACTTCCTGACAACTGTGGTGATGTGACTATTAAAGGAGAGACTACTGTCCATCTCTTATCACACATTCGGTGTTAAGTAGATTGCTGCCTATGTGGTAGTTCATGGGTACAGAGTTTTTACCAAAGGGGATGACACTGCACTTTTTGACATTGAGCTTGAGGCCATGGCTCTGACACCAGGCATCTGGCTCAGCGAGGCCCTTCTGTAAGATGTCCACACATTTGGGGACTTGACTATGGCTCCTAGTTTGCAGTCATCTGTGAACTTCATTAGCCAGTGGCCTTCGGTGTTAGCCTGTACTTCAGAGAAGTAGATACCAAACAGGAGAGGTCCCAGGACGGAACCCTGTGGTACTCCACTTGTCATTGCTTTGAGGTCACACTTGGAGTCTGCAACTTTTATAGTGTGGGTTCTGTTAGTGAGCCAGTTGGCAACCCATCTTGTGACGTAGGGATTTATACCTAGTTTAGTGAGTTTAGCTATATGATGCATAATACTGCAAAATCACCTAATATCAATTTACAGAAATATGTTTTCTACGATTTCTCATTTCTAGTTATTCTTAATGATTTCTTGTTATTTTTTTCAGCACAATGGACAACTGTTTCAACAAATTCATATTGCTTAAAATTATCATGGAAAAAGTTCACTTATTTAAATATTAGCTCTATTATACTGCATAGAATTCTTACAGGTGCTAAAACATATAAAATACACTAAAATATCATATAGCTCAAGATAAAAAGTTAGCCTTATGATACATTAGCATGGAATCCCATTCTGTTATACCATTGATAATGAGATTTTTTAAAAAAAAATCACTGCACAGGTGCTGCCATTTAAAGAAAAGAAGCTAAATATTACACACTCCAAACACATTTTTCATTTGAAATAAATAAGCCACAGACAGGTAGAACAAAGAAAGTGTTATATTTTACTGTTCTTTATTATACCTAGTTAAATCATAGTCATTTCAACGAGTCACTAAAATAAAATTGCTTTCGTTGGACTTTAATTTTATCTATTATTATGCCCAGTGCATAAAATCCACATTACTATTAAATGTGAGATTTTAACTTATAAGGAATGCTGTTTATAATATAATTTCAATGATTTTTTATAGGCTTAATACATAAATAATAGAACATAATTTAGATATTTTAGACACTGGGCCGTATAATTATATAAAATGAAACTTCTTGCATGCATTTTTATTTGCACATACACACATACACACATATGTATATGCACACACACACACACACACACACACACACACACACACACACACACACACACACACACACACATATCCTACACATATGCAAACACACCATTACATATATAATACATACATACACAACATCTAGCTGTACCTTTTTCAGTAGTTAAATTCTTGGTAAAGCAAGATTAATATGAATGATTTTTGGAATAAAAGCCACATATTAAGAACATAAATTATTAGTAAAGTCTGAAATCTATTGAACTCTGAAGTACAATATATATATATATATATATATATATATATATATATATATATATATATATATATGTGTGTGTGTGTGTGTGTGTGTGTGTGTAGCAGGTTGTTGCCTTGAAAAGACCACCATGAATAATTCTTATGGGACTGAAACAATGTAGACAGAAACAAGAAACATACAACTGTTTTGACTAGATTCTTTTGCCTGCAACATAATACCCTTCTTTTATTATTGTATCTTCAGCAATCAGAGGATAACTAAATGGTTGCAGGTGGTGATGAAAATAAAAGCCATCCATCATTATTTATTAGGCATGAAAAAGATATACAATAATGTAATTTAATCTCAGAGCAGACAATTATTTCCACATATTGATAATACAATGTGAAAACTGTCATGAATCCTAATATGATGTTTGCTTTTATTGGTGTACCAATACCAGCAGTACAAATAATGTAATTGTATCACAGAAAAATGTAATTATTGGCACATGCTAATATTATAAAAGAAAACTGTCATAAAAATATAATGCCTTTCCCTGCAATAGCATACTTTCATTTATTTATTTGTTTTTTTTTCAACCTGCCCTAACAGTTGAAACTTATTTTATGAAGGTCATCATAAGGTTTTTAAGATTATGTCATAATTCTGCAACTAATGTCTGCACTGTTTTTATAATGTTTAATTACATATTAATGCAATTTGTGCAAATGTTTAGTTCCTGCATTGAAAAGCCACACTAAGGCTATAGTTCAAAAGTTTGTAAAGCCTGTCTTTGATGATTAGATGATTATATTATAGTAAAATTTATCCAGTCCGTTTTGGTCTTTTCTGTTTGACTACACATCCATTTTCATGAACAAATAATCTGATGAACTATACCTTCAAGCAAAATCCTAATTTCTTCTTCTCTGTGATTTGAAAATAATATTTTATAGATGCTGACATGTTTTGTTACAGATGCATAAAAAATATGTTGAAGACATTTAGTTACTTTTTTATTTGCAAAGTGGAACTCGATTTCCTGTCAGTTTCCAGGTTTATGCAATGAAAAGTTAAACAGATACAGCTAAACATATTGAAGAGGACTTTGTTGCAGTATTTTAAGGAACATCAGAATACTTTTGTATTTATTAAATGAAACATACCAGCACATAGCAGATATATACTTAACATTGACCAACAGCCATATACTGCAAGTTGAAACAGTTTCTGTCTTCCTTTCTTTCCTTTTCTCTTTTTTTCTCAATTATTTATTAGTTTTATTCCTCTTTTTTCTGTTTTTTTCCTCTCTTCCATTCTTGCATCCCTTCTTTGTCTCATCTTATTTTATTATTTCTTAATCATGGTAATCCTATACAATATATTGTTCTTGATGTAAAATGCATAGTAATATTGCCCAATAATATTCTGTGTATCATCTTTTTTATGAACTTGTTAAGCAAAATAAACAATGACATCTTAATAGAAAAAAGTGAGCTGTGCTATTACTGCTAACTTTAAATCACACTGCTTACATTAATTGCTAAAAGAGCTCTTCTCATAATGTTGACACAGTCTACGTTTTCAGGTATATGTGCTATTAACACTGACAGTTCCTTCTTTTTTAAAGGAAATGTTAACTCATTAGGCATTTTGTGAAATAATGAACTTTTGATAATTTAAATTTAATTAAAGGCCTGTTTTTGTTCATGCACCCCGTGGTGTTCATTATACATTAGTGCTAAATATAGCAAATGATAGCTCCCTTTTCTGTTGCATCATTTAAGAGACTTTAATGCAGTGTACAGTGTAGTATCTTAATACAATTAAGCTAATTGCTCTTACTTTTAAGAAAAAGTGAAACCCTTGCAGGAGGATAAAGCCAAAGTTAAAAGTACATACTGCTTAATTTTCATATCCGTCACACAGTATCACTTTACTTAACATAAAATAGCATAACTGCACGTCAGAATTCTTTGAACTTTTGGACAGTGTAATTTCTTAAGTGTCAAAAATGGTACAATGATAATTATGTAGCCACTTTTCTTCCACATAACAAA
Organism: Protopterus annectens; assembly: GCF_019279795.1. Taxonomy (NCBI): domain Eukaryota; kingdom Metazoa; phylum Chordata; order Ceratodontiformes; family Protopteridae; genus Protopterus; species Protopterus annectens. Next base: position 1,400,086,514 of record NC_056739.1, on the reverse strand, counting down.
AATATATATATTACACCAACGATCTGATTAAGCAATTTGTTTTGATTGCCCATCAAACATGTTTGCTAGACTGGTGCAGTATAAACAAAACTGATGGGAAAAGAAATGTTTTGAATAGCACTTTAAACTTTCATGAATTCAAACTGCAAGGTTCTTTATCCAACATTACTTCCAATTTCAGCATGTTATAATTTGATCCAGCATGATAAAGAAATGTACTAGTCAATAGAAAAACAAAATGAAACTTGTTTGTTCTAGACAGACTACTCACTGTATTCTAGAAAATGCAGCATAACATTACATAACACGGCAATATAAATGCTAAAATGTAAACATCATTTTAAGACTTATGAATATTATAAAAAAGGCTCAAACACATCAATATTTTCAATTTGGAATAACACAAGAAGTAAAGTACTGTACTATATTTTAAAATATATGACTTTCTTTGGTTTCAGACTATTTGCAGTTATCTATAATTTGCACATTTGTCAGAGCTTACCTCTCAGTGGAGTAAACATTGGCTGTAGGTGCTTTGGTTACATTGATTAATGTCAATGTGACACTCTGACCCCATGTTAAAATGGGAGGGGGGGGGGGGTTGATGATAACAAAAACTAAACTAAACCATTACTTTTAACTATTCCATTCCCGGCATGTGACTAATGCAAACCAAAGGATACCGTGTCTTCCAATCTGTCATTTTCATACTCTATCTTGTTTGCAGAAAGATGACCTTTTTTCTAGATTGCATTTTATTATATTTTATTATTAGTCGGAAATGTTGACACACACATAGATATAGGCATGCGCGCGCACACACACACACACACACACACACACACACACACACACACACACACACACACACACACACACACACACACACACACAAAACATACTTCCCCACCAACCATACTCACTGGCAGAGTAACAACCATTAGCTGTTTTTTTCTGTTGTTTTCAAATCTAATACTTTCCATATGGCATATAACACATGACTAGATTAAAGTTAAACAGCAGAATACTCCAGACTGTGTTTGGTGTCATTAATACAGTAACATGCAATGATTGCAGTATGATTTTAGAGCACAAAAATTAGTCAGACAGCATATGTCATTGAAAGCTACTGGTTGTTTTAAAAAAAACAGTTTTGATTTCTGTAAATGAGCCTTAGTTATATGTTTGTTTTCTTTTTCATTGATCCATTAGTTATACTTCAAATGCCTCAGGAGAACATTAATAGCAAAGCAATGCTATTTACTTGCTTTTTTTGTAACTTGCTTAAAACATCTATTCAGGGTTCAAGGCATCCCCAGTTTGCAAAATGCATCATGGCAATGTAACTCCCTGAGGGAAAAATAACATGTCCAAAAATAATACTCTGCAGCACAAACACATTTTACAGACTCCGGACATACCCACATGCTTCTATCACACTTTTGTGTATGTATGCTATGATACCAAAACTAAAGCAGTGTATTAAAATAAAGAAATCTTCATGGATGATGTGTAGCACTAAGTGAACGCTGTCTTTAAGAGATATTAAATCTAGGAAGCTTTATCAGCTTTTTGTAAACAGTGTTAACACTTAGCCTCTGTGGAATAAAGGGATGAATTCCTGATAATGACAAGAGTTCAATTAACAGCTCAAGTGCTGGAAGACATAGATGGGGAGGATGGAAGTAACTGCCCGTGCTGGAAGGAGACTGTTGTGGTTCCAGTTGCTTTATAAGGCACCAAAAAATGAGCTTCATGAGTCCCTGAGTATTTCCACTAGTTAGACTTCCTTGCTTTACAATATTCTGAAGCAAAATGTAATTATGCCTTAATTAGAACAAAGCAACAAAATGTAATTATGACTTAATCAGAAGAAAAGATCAAAATGTAGTTCTGACTTTATCAGAATAAGACAATGATTACTTTTTTTTATTCTTTTCAAAATAGAAGACAGCTAATATTATAGATAATTTGGCTGACCAGTAAGCAATAAGGAATACAAAAAAAAACTATTTTCTAAAACTCCTCTAAAGATCACGCGCAAGGTTTTTTATCATTTCTGTTTCCTTTAATTATGGTATCATTATGTAAAGTGGGCTTTCTAATTTTAAAATAAATATTTTTTTTACTTTAATTACTTCAGTGGAACTTATAATTTTTAAGTATAGTAAACTTGTGTTTGCATTTGCTCTAGTCTAAGCAGCTGTCCAGTTACTTCCTGCTTCTATGTGGCATAGAATTCTGATGATGTAATTGTTTGCATAAACATTCTGACAGTTTGGAGTGGGTGTTTTCTGCAGTCCATAGCACATTTCAGCCTATAAAATGCAGCACAAGCAATGAGTCAGTCAGATAGTAAATCAAAATATCAATGCAAATCACAGCAGAATAAAATTTTGGCATAAAGTATAGTAACACAGATGTAATGCTGATAGTTGTCTACCATGGGATAAACACTTTTAGAAAGAAAACTACTGGGTGTGTGAATCATATCAATGGCAGATCTACAGTGGAGCTGCTTGTGCTGCCCATTGCAGGGATTAGTGCTGGAATAAAAACTTCTAGAATATTCTGTGCATCTATAAAATTATGTGATGACGATAACAATGAAGGTGCATTGATGTAAATGATGTTTACAAAGGTGAAGATGAAGATGACAAAGAATATATGTAATGAATATGAAGTTGATGAAGAGGAAGTGAAAATGATAATATAATGAAGATGGATCAGATGATGAAGATGTGATGTCATTGGAGATGAAGATGTGATGAATATAATAAATTGTTGATGATAAAGATTATATTGTTTATAGGGAGGTGATGATGTGATTAAGACATGATGAGTGTGATGAGTATGATGCTGCAGTGAGATGAATATGATGCATGTTCATAATCAATTTTATTGTCACATTTTCATCATCATTGTCATTGCACCATCTTCATCATTTTCATTTTCTCATCTTCATTATGATGAAGAAAAGATAATGTAATGAAGATGAATATGCAATGAAAATGATGGAGATTCATCGCCTTCATCTTTGTCATTCACCTTCACTGCATCAGTATAATCATTGCACTTTAATTGTCTTCTTCAACACATCATTACAATCACTTTCATCACATCTTCAAAGCTGCAAAACAGTTGGTGATCTTGCCAGTAGTTAAAAGAACAGCTAAACAGTCTATGACCATGATTCTTGGACAAAAGGTATTGCGGAATTCCTTACTGAACAGTGGATATCAGTATACTGAGGTGTAGAATTGCACTATGATGCAACTGCAATTATAATTCATGAAAAGGAGAAGTACAGAAAAATAACAGGATACAAAAAGGATCTGCAAGTTGAAGTTGCACAGGATGGAACCTGGTTACTGAAGAACAATGAACTGAAATTGAATGTGCTATCAACATTTGCCCATTTCATGAACATCACAATGTGATATAATGTGCAGAATAATCACAGATGAATAATATGCTTACAACACAACTGAAATCTGACAGAACCTAGAAAAAAAGAGGCAAATCGGAAGTTAAGTTAGGCAAGCACAGATTGTTATAGCCAAAATATGAGTACAAGAGCATTCTTAGAGCTAATCCTGTTCAAATTTGAATGTGCTGTAATGCAAATAGGTGAATCTAATTGTCCATGAACCCCCAGTGTCCTGTACACAATGACCACATGAAACTGACATCTGATCAACATGTGTAGTGCCATATCATAAACAACACATACTATCAAACTTTATTTGAACTCACTGTAAATTGCCTAAAGTTAATTGTGAACACAACAAATCAGAAATCATGTAATAGCAACATTCAATATACTACTCACCCATGGCAGTTGCAATAAAGACTGCTCCATCTCACTACAAACATAACAGGAATCCCCTGGAGCAGTGTCCTACATTGCTTAGTACTAGTATAATACTTGAACAAAGGACAAAAGAGGTGAACCATATTTATTACCATAAAATACCACAGCTGCTATAACCCAAAAAACAGGGATGGTAGAAGGGTGCATATAAACACCCACACCAAAGACACTGAAAATTTACTCTCCTGCCCTTAAATATCAATTCCCCCTGCCCTTTGCAAAATATATTATAAAATTACCTAATTTCCATTCTTTCCTAGCTACTCCCTCTCTTCTTAAATACAAATAATAACCTAAATCCATCATATAATGCACATTTCCTGCACTTACTAGGCAGGTGTTCATGGATAAAAAATCTGCCAAGCAACCACTTATTGTCCATGAACCCTTTTGTCCTGGGCACCAAGACTACACTGAATTTGCAATGTTTATTTGCAAGACCATAATAGCACATATCAAACTTTATTTGAGCTCACTGTAAAATGAATACCTTCAATTATGAACAAAACAAATCACAAAACATGCAGGGGCAGCATTGTGTAGACTGCTCAGTCGTGTGTTAAGGACTGCTCCCTTTCACTCCAAACAGCAGAAATCCCAGACAGCAGCATCTTACTCTGTTCACTCCTAGCATAACACTTGCAAATGGCCAAGGAAAAATGACGGAGAACTATATTTATGAATATAAACCACCCACCAGGCTGCCTATTTAGCAATCTGTTCCCCCCTTTGTTCTAAACCACCTGCAACACCTCCACTCATGCTCTGCACATTAGAGACTTCACCAAGTACATTCTTAAGAAACAATAAGATATGAACATTGAATAGATCCCATTCAATGTTACTTCAATAGACACCATCCTGCCTGAACAAAATCTGGTTTATATCACCAAAATTTCAATGTTCCAACACTAACCAACAAAAGAATACACTGTTCTTGCCACTATAATTAACAAAATGTCTGACTGTTTCTACTGCTGGTACACTGACTGCCCTCTCCAAAAAGCCTGGGAAAAATAGAAGTCCATACAACTAACACGACTGAAAATTCCAGCTGTACAATTAATAAGTTCCTAATAATGCAAGACTGTAATTTCTATTTATGTAAATTACGCAAAGTATTACTCTGCAAGTGTATCAAAATAACCTTAATACTAGAAGCTGAGTCGAAATTAATTTCCTCCAATAAAGGTAAAAAGTGTCTTTACAACATACCTCAATTTTCTTTCCATATTACCTCCCATGTAGCAGTATTGTGGTCTAACAACCTTCGTCCTAGACTCAAGATAGCTCAATTGGCCACTCATAAAATGTTAGGATGACCTATAATGAATATTCTCCTATGTCCTACAAAGAAACCACACAAAAGCATTATCACACATATATTTCATCGAAACATAATACAACTGTCTTAAATAAAACCTGTAAGCTTCCAAAACCCATGTGCTGTTCCTTTTATTCAAATCAGTAGACTTATCCTCCTGAGCCAGATCTACCTATTCAGAAAAAGTGAGACAAATATTTTCTTTCATCAGAACTCTGACTGCTCAATGCTCTTTTCAGAACCATGTTAAGTTGGCTCAGCAATACATGATCTGTGAGGATCTTGATAAGCCTAGATTTACATTCTCATAGTAGATTTTAGCCCTTATATTTTGCATGTGATCACCCAGATACAGGCCGAACAAAGATATGTTGGAACTTTTACATGTTTCCTCTACCTTGTAGAAAACAAAACAAATAAAAAAATCAGTTTGACTAGCCAATGTTATGTTTTTGAAAGAACAAAACAATCTTACTGTACATAACACAGCCTTACGATTCTTCAGCAACACCAGCAGTTACCATCCACCAACCTGATCTATCTTGGACTTTGAAAGTCAAATTAAAACTGAATCATCTGTTAAGCACACGTTAGACTATTTTAGACTCCATATGTTCACTAATCTGAAAGACACCCTGATAAAAATGTACTGTTAAGTTTGCCCACAACACATATAACTCAAAAGTACCCAACTCTGCATGCATACCCTCAAGCACTGCCATCAACAGCTGCCCGCCCACGGGCATCCTACCATCCACTCATGCAATCTCCCAATTAACCAATGTTTTTTAAAGTCCAAAGTACCTACACAGTTAGTGGTCCCACTTATATGAATTATCTCAGTGAATCCCTACTCTCCCATAGATTTACCATATACGTCACCACCAAACTTCTGGAAAGGCAAATCACTTACAAAATCCCTAAAAATCAACAATACAACACTCTATAGCTCCTTGGTAAACTCCGACCAAGACTATTAGATTAAATACATTGCTATAACTTTCCAGTCTCCCACTCCACTGTCACAACTCTGACCAAGACTACTGGATTAAATACATCATTGCTATAACTTTCCAGTCTCCTGCTCCTCTGTCACTGCTGCTGGTGGCTCTTCTGCCTTTGTGGCCAAAGGTCACAACCTGTAATACTCAAAATGAGATAAACAATCAGTGAGTATGTTCAGTCTCCCCAGAACTTAGAAAGGAACATTAATATTGTGGGAATATAACACCAGTTTCCTCAACAAGAACTGACCCATATTAGCCTTCACAGTCTTTTTTAACAATACCACCTGTACCACTGTACTACTGTTTTATGGTCTGAATGAAAAACTACCTTCTTATTATGAAATTCTTCCTGCCAAACTACCATCACTACCCATATGGGTGTCACTTCCATAAAAGTAATATCTCTCCTTTTTGTGAGTTACCAGTTATATAGCCATGGAGATGAAACCAGTTTAACCCTTAATGAAACCCCCCAAGCCTAATCTCCTCTTCTGCATGTGTATAGACCTGAAAAGCATCCAGTGGAACTCAGTTCTCTGGCCCAATTGACAAATCATTAAAGCTCCCTAACAAATTGCTCCTTATTAAATCCTCCCTAACTCTTTTAGATACCCTAACCCTATGACACATGTTCTTTCATTCCTTAAAAGGTGTGCCAAAAATGTACTAAATTTTCTGCTTAGCTGGCTCATTCTACACACAAAATTCAGCCACCAAGTAACTCCATCACCTCCTTAATCCTAATTTTCAACCTACTCAGCATACTTCTCATTCTCCCCTGTAGTTCAATTGGTTTATCTTCCAGGAGATGAAAAGGCCTGAAGGCATATCTACCAGTAAACCTGAAAAGGTCAACACTTTCAGGTACACTTGTTTCTCCTTTCTCAATGGCACCCCAAAAACCTTACACAACTGTAAAAGTCTGACGGCACCCCCCTATATTACCTCTTGTCTACCCTCTCCAACCAAAAGAAAATCATTTAAATAATGAAGTGCTCTTTGACTGAAAACTCCCATCCTAATTTTCAACCAACTCTGCATACTTCTCGTTCTCCCCTGTAGTTCAATTGGTTTATCTTCCAGGAGATGAAAAAGGCCTGAAGGCATATTTACCAGTAAACCTGAAAAGGTCAACACTTTCAGGTACACTTGTTTCTCCTTTCTCAATGGCACCCCAAAAACCTTACACAAATGTAAAAGTCTGAGGGCACCCTCTATTACCTCTTGTCTACCCTCTCCAACCAAAAGAAAATCATTTAAATAATGAAGTTCTCTTTGACTGAAAACTCCCATTCCCAAATCCACTAGAAGGCCAAACTAAACATCTTCAAGGCTGCACAGGCTACTGAAAAGCTCATGGGCATAGCCTTATTAAAATGAAAGTTACTATGCAGTTATATTCCTGACATTGACCAGTCCTCTTCCTTGATAAGTAATATATGAAATGAAGACTCAAAATATCAAATTTACTAACCAAGTATCACTAAAATTGTGAATTACATTCACAGCATCATCTAGAAATGTGTATTACACTTTACTTCTCACTTGTCTCTGTGATTATTAACCACCATGCCCCCCAGGAAGGACAGGTGATGCATCAGGTGATTTTCAAATTGCATCTTGTTAGGGACTAACCCTAATGGTGAAATCCTGTTTTCTTGAAATGCAGGAAAAAACAAAGGATGTAAAACCCTACTAGCCTGCACATTTTAATGTAAAAGTGCCTGAATAATATCCTCTTCACCTTTCACTGATTGTAGGTTAATAAAAAATTGCTCACAACTTTGTAGTGATGATTTAACAGGAAACCCAGATGTGAACCCCATTATTAATTCCCAGTGAAGAGAACTACTGAATTTCTTTATGTTTCATGCTCTTAATGGCTGGGCCTCTCTCATTTTCAAGAAGTAAGCTAATAGAGAAGAGTCTTTCTTGTGATTATTTTGAAGGATCACTGTTATGAAATGCAGGGTCTATATTAGAACAGCGAAGACACTGAACCTTGAATGGCCTAAAGGCCAAAAATGCCGGACCTCGAAGTCACATTCACCCCCCTCTAATTATATATACCAACTCTGAGATTGGACTACAGTGAAGAAAGGGCAAATATTTTGATCTTCACTGTACTGTGATCCCACAAAAATCACATTGTTGAATGGCATTTCTGATGTTAAGGCTGTTCAATGTTTAGCCTATTCGATTTCATAATAGGAACCCAAAATACACAAACCTCAACATCCAGTTGTCCTGCAACCTCATCCTACACATGGTTGGTCTCCATTTCCACAATATGGGCAAAGGTGCTGCAAGATCCATAGATCCTGAAGTCTCAGCTTCAGCATTCCACTGGACTTTGACCATGTCAGTAAGTTCAAAAACATCAAGGAATTCTCCATGCCAAATTTTTCTTTCACAACTATGGGTATGTGATGCATGATGAAAATTCCCTGACAGGGAAACTTGTATCACTCACTGGTGACTCTGCCACACCCACCAATTCCTCTTGACCCCTGTCACTCAGTCCATTCTCTATCACTTGACCCTGTTTCCAACTGTCTTTTCTCAACAATTCTTATAAATTCACTCTCATTCCCCATCTAAACCCTGCAAAATGTCATACAAATCATATTCCTTTTGACTAATGTTAGTCTCCTCTTGAGTACATGACACAAAATTATTATCAATGACAAAAAAATATTGAGATGGCAAATGTCCTTGCAGGGTTTCAACTTTTGTAGTCTTTTCTTGTAGTGTAGGCGTTACTTTTTAATAGTGTTTTAAATACAGATCCTGACCAAATATTATTCTTTGAGCATGAAATTCCATATGGTTTGTGGGCATTCTTGCCATTAATAGAAATTTGATTTTTTTTCTGCCAGCTAAAACAATGCTTTCCTTTAGAAAATGGGCTTCTGAAAATCATGTATCCAACTACATTTCCAAAGTTTGAAGGGGGTACATTAATACACAGGGAGGGCCCACTGAAAAAGAAAGGCACCTACTTATAACACAAAATCAATGTGCCTGTACAAAAATAATCAAGTTGACAACATATTTTCATTTGCTGGACAAAATTTCAGCAATGGCAGACAATGCCATTTTGTAAAACTAGGCTAACCATCTACAGGATAATTGCAGAGAAAAGCTGTCCACAATCTTAGTCATCTTAGTGTAAACATCTTCATAAATGCATGTTTGTCATTTTCAAAAACTGTTTCAGCAACAGTATTCCTCATTCCTCATCAATTAGGTTGAATTTTCAAGTAGGTGTACTGTAATAAACTGAGTTAAAGCTAAGTAAATCTTTGCTTTTGCAGTACAGTCTCAGTACAGTCTTATTTTGCTAGAGTCATAGACTCACACAGTGAAAAAGATCAACATAATCTCAACCTAAGTTTTAACTAAGCCTCATTAACTATACACATGATTTTTGGTAAGGTACATATGCTACAGAAAATTATGCCTGTCATTTACTTTTATGACCTTCACTGCAATTTCTGGTTGTGCTAACAACTGCTTTTATAATATTCAGTAGACTACATTCCAGCTATATACCTGCCCCATTCTTTATAAATGTAATTTGTATAAATAATTAGTACAAAAACAATTAATTTACAATGTCTTTCAGCACCATGTGTTCCTTGCTTCAGCAGTCCTTTATTGGATTTTACTTTAAAATGTGATAGTAGAGCAACTTATCTTTAAAGCAATTCTGAAAATAAATCTGAGTCATAATACTCAGCAGTCTGAGTTAAAACTGTACAGCAAAGCTGGATCTATTGCTCAGTGCAGGATATTTTGGCTTATTATTTCCAGATGGACTTTGAATTGGGATGCCAAATATTTGACTTTCACAATGTATCTCGTATAATGCCAGTATTTCTGCAGAGAAATAGATGTTTCTATTTTGAAAGCAATAATGTACAAGCATATGTCACTTTCCCCTAATGACTAGCCTGTATATTAATATATTTTTTGAAATTATTCAGGGAAATGACCCTGGTTTGTTAGTAGTGCTAAATGGTACTTATCCCTCTCTTGCATAGCATCCATCATCATCATGATGAGAGTTTAAAGTACAACCATTCAGTCTACCCTTCTTTCTACATCCTGACCGTCATTCTCCATGCATCTTACTTATATGGTCAGCACTCCTCCTCCCAAATCACCCCATTTCATTTTCTTACATATTAGCAACCAACTTCATTAATGCCTTTCTTCCTATATTCTGCATTTCCTTTTAGGTCCATCACAAACAAGGATCTCTCAGGATCATGACTTACAGAAATTATAGTACTTAGCTCCAGCCAAATTCAGTACTTGCTATTTCTGTCCAACTTCATTAACATTAGTGCAGACAGTGAACATCAAACACCCTATACAGTATATAAAACACTAGGTACACCTCAGATGATCCACTTACATGTTCGGTCACATGTCTAAAAAGACATGTGATACATTTTTCTCTTTTTTGATACCTGCACAATTTGTACTGCATTTCTAGGTCCAAAATAGCCTAGTTCTGAGTTTTACACTTTATTTTGCATGTGTAAATTTGCATTTACTGCACATACACAGTGTATTTCTACATCTAGATTTTATTTTGTGAAAGTGGGTCCTATCAGATGTACTCATTCCAAAAGGTAAACAAATAAGCAAAATCATTTTAAATTTGGGTATCTCATTGTGGGTGAACTATTAAACGTTCATTCCTAACAAAATGAAGTGAAGTCAAGATAACGTCAAACCTTTATTTTACAGCTGTTCACATAAGCAAAAATGGTAAATCTATGGCTTGAATTTAGTGGAAATTGGACTTTGAACAGTCAGAATGATATGAGAATAAGTTATATAATGAATAATTTCATTCCAAAACATGGGTCCATAAATAGACTAGTATATTTCAAAGTTATTTGGTAATGTCATAGAAAAAGCACACCAGTACGAATAAAATAAATGCAGACACATAGGAAATGTAATGACATTTTGTTAGAAAACATCCATTGTACAGAACAGTTGGAATTCTTTACATTTTTACTGCTTGTCACTGCAACTGCATTGGCTGCATCAATAAATTCTGTCTTTGGGAGTCATAAACATGGACTTCTTATACTCTTACAATGTAATTTTTAATTTTATTTGACTTGCATTTTAATGAGACATATAATTTCATTTTGATCATCTAATACACACACAGCCTTGATGATTAATTCTATTGATAAACTGATATAAGACAGATAGGGTTTAGATGTAATGCTTCTACATTAATAAATTTTAATACACATTTGCATCCTATAGTTAAATCTGAGTAGTCTAATGTTTCAAATAAGCGAGTACACTAATTTGTAGTTCTCAAAAAATGAAATTCCATTTTTTTAGATGAGATTCAGGAATAAAAACAATTACTGTATTCTTAAGAATAATTTTCTGTCTTTACTGTGATTTTATTATACTTTACTTGTGTATGTGCATATATATATATATATATATATATATATATATATATATATATTGTGTGTATAGAATACTCCATAAAGTAAGGAAGCAGTACTGTAACTAACAAATATAATAAGAAATACAGGTTGCAGAGAATGAGTGTTGTCACTTAAAATCTGGGCGATAACCTCACTACAAGTCTTAATATTCATGAGCTCCAGCATCATACAGTGCTCTAAGTATTACTTTGGACTATGCATACTCGCACATTAAAGAAAGAGAATCAGATTATGTACAGGTGACTATTTGTACACACACACACACACACACACACACACATATATATATATATATATATATATATATATATATATATATATATATATATATATATGTGTGCGTGTGTGTGTGTGTCTGTGTGTGTGTGTGTGTGTGTGTGTGTGTGTGTGTTACTGAAAATATTTTAAATGCACAAGTATCTAAGCACAAAATATTGACCAACAAATCTAAACTCAAAAATATCTAAACACAAAATATCAACAAAGTTGAAGTTATACTGGGAAAGGTTTGTACCCTTTTCCCACTGTTGTGTCACCCTCAGAGTTTTTATATACAGTATACTTAGCAGTGGATGTAGGGGGTGCAAGCTCCTGCATGAGGGGTTGCATGAGAGTTTGCTCCCTGCAAAACAATTGGTTTTGTATGTTGAATTTTGTCAATATTTTATGTTTAGATATTTTTGAATTTAGATTATATTACATATAAACATATATACATGCATACATAATATATATATATATATATATATATATATATATATATATATATATCAGGGTGTGTGTGTGTGTGTGTGTGTGTGTGTGTGTGTGTGTGTGTGTGTGTGTGTGTGTGTAGCCTCATGCTTGTTTGGTAGAGTACCTTCAAACTTCCATCATTTGTTTGGTGTGACTTAACATTTTTTCTTAGTATGTAATGACACTTGTTAGTAAACTGCAACACAAGTAAACAAATGTCAAGAATGGAACAGCTAAATCTCTTACATGTAATTCTATCTTTCTTGCTCACATATTTAAGTTAAACCAGAGATGAAATCTTAGTAATGCATTATAAAAGTTTGTACAGCACTTAGGTGCTGTTTTGTGAAACTTTTAGATAAACATACATCATTAATTTGTACCTTACAGTGTATTTCTAAATGCAATAAATAGCATGCTGGCAAGCTCAACAGCAACTGTTAAGCATCTGTTTGCATTCTGAGCACCATTTTCATAGTTAAAAGAAGAATGCAATCCATATAATAATTATAGTATTTTATTCTTAAATGATATTAGCTGATTTTATTAATTTTGCATAGTGACAGCATTTACTTTCCATGTAAAAGAGTCAGAGGTGATGAATTGCCCAAACCTCATTTTTGTTGCAAGCATGACATCTCTCAGCAGCTCTTCTTGAATAATCCCATCTGAAGCCTCACTTTAAATAAAGCTGCAAAAGTATATCCCTTCAGTTTAGCAGGCATTGCCATCAATGACAGAAAACTACCAATTGTTAATACTTCAAAGTGCATATAACTATAGAATTTGAGAACAAATACTTTGACAGTTAAATACTTCAAATTTGATTTGATCTTGCACATTATTGCAGATTTTCTTTATTTGTGCTTGCTATGGAGAAGAGAAAAACACATTCATGTTCTAAATTATGCATAACATCATAAATCAATCAAAATCAGGCACTAATTTTTAAAACTCATTTATTTTCTTGGCAAAACCTATCTTTCAAAAGAAAAAAGAAACAAAACTGAATAATACCAACATGTGTATATCATTGGGTAGACTATGTGATGTGCATGTCTGATGGGTGAATAAAAAAAATGACTAATGCTGCCTAATTCAAACCATTGTAATACATTTGTATTAAAATAGCATTACCAGGGAACAACCATTGCTTTTGCACAGAAATAATAACTGGGTAAAAGTATACAGCTTGCATAGTACTCATCTTATAGAGTTGCAAACTAGTCAAACTGTTTCTAACTGTGGCTTATACACAGAACACAATCACAGCCAGCATACCTGTTGCTTTTCATGGACATCAGCTTATATAACATAGAAAAAATTTACTTTAATTAAATTTACTTATGAACACATTCAGGGATGTCTGGATAACTTGTCAAATGTGATTGTGATTAAGTGCCCATGGATAAATGTACAAAATTGGATAACTATATCCCATCCTTTCTAAAACTATCTGTGCATATTTTAATAGTTACAGTTTAGATACTTTATGCCCATTTTGGGTCTTTTTGTGAGGAGAGAGGAATTACTGCAATAATTTTTACAAGTTTGATAAGTGGTATATTTCAAGTATGCTTAAAAGCATCTGTCATGATTTTCTTACTTAGGAATAAAGGTGTAACCATTTTTGTGAATCAGAATTCTTATCAAGTATAATTTATTTTAAAAATAACAGTTACGAGATACAAATTTAAAAATTATGGACCTTTAGCTTACAACGATGCTGTATTATGGTCTTAGTTAGAAAAGGGGGTTTATTTTTTATATAATCAAATGACATTTGTGAAATATAAATAAACTGAGTACAATTTCTTATTTTCTGAATTTATGAGGTAATACTCTCAATTTTTATTTAAGCTTTTGAGTTATTTCAATATCTGAGAAGAGCTTACATGTATTAAACACTATCCAGATGAGTTGCTATTTATTATTTAATTCCATTCTGTATGTATTATCTTATTTTTAATCTTCTTTACTTAATGATTTATAGAAAAAAAGCAAACAAAACCAAACAAAACATGGATTTGTTTAAATGTATGCTGACAGTGTCTAGTTACTGTGTTTCTAAAGCTGCCAGCTGTACAATCTACCAGATGTTTGCAGTAACTTCTTTTTTGGCATTCAGAAAAATAAATGCAGTAATGTGTTTTCTGTTTATAAATACATTGAAGAGCGCACAATGGAAGCGGGGCTGTGCTAGAGTAATTCTGCCAACTATCCATCTAAGCCTACAGAATAATATGCAGCTGGTCAGATATACTGTTAGTATTACAATCTCTTTCTGTAAGAAACTGTACTTCAAAAGATTAATATAGGCAAGATGCACATTACATGCTTAAGAAATTTTCAGTAGAACGATCTGGAACAGTTAACTTCTGTTTACATACCACCCCCCTTACCTAAGCAGTAGAACTGGCTCCAGCTGTCTGTAACAGTATTAATAAAGTAGATTTCAAGAGTTCTATATGATGTACATCAAATAAATTGTAACCCCCCATTTATGATAGACACATTCTCGAGGTTTAATGAAACTAGATAAAAAGGATATATCAATACAAGACAATGTAGAGAATTTGATTTCAGTAAAACATTATCTAAATAAACAATACATGATTCTTAAAACTTCTGCCAGTTTCTTACCCTGTAAGGTAAAGGATTATACAGGACTGGTTAAGCAAAGATAAGAATTTGGACAGCAATGTTTTCCAGTGGTTAAAAATGATCTGAAATACAAATAAATGAATTACTGGTTCTACTATGAAAAATCACATCTCATTTAATCAATGTACAATTATCCAAACCCAAAACTTGTAAAGCCTTGGGTGGCAACACTAACACTCTCAAGGTAGATAAACAAAAAAGCTTTTTATTGTAGAGGGAAAGCCCCCCTCTTCCGTACATGCCACTATGGATATGGATGTATGCCCCCACAACCCTAAACTATGTGTTTATGGCATATGTGTATCTACTGTACCTGTCTCCTTATAATATATATATATATATATATATATATATATATATATATATATATATATAGAGAGAGAGAGAGAGTGTGTGTGTGTGTGTGTGTGTGTGTGTGTGTGTGTGTGTGTGTGTGTGTGTGTGTGTGTGTGTGTGCATGTGTGTGTAACATTGGCAGTTAAATCCTTCTGTTGAAAGAGCTTGTGATTATAGTAAGTTATTTTGACAAAATATTTGGATATGTTATAGCTGGGAGTATGAGTGCAAGTATTTGCAGATTAGGGCTAGAATAAGGTCTATGAAAGGGGAACAAGTTTGTGCTTGTGTGTGTGTGTGTGTGTGTGTGTGTGTGTGTGTGTGTGTGTGTGTGTGTGTGTGTGTGCTTGTGTGTGTGTGTGTGTGTGTGTGTGTGTGTGTGTGTGTGTGTGTGTGTGTGTGTGCGTGCGTGTGTGTGTGTGTGTGTGTGTGTGTGTGTGTGTGTGTGTGTGTGTGTGTGTGTGTGAGTGTCTGAATGTACTGGAGTGAAACTGTAAGTGTTTTCAGATTAATACTAGAGTAAGGGCTGGGTACTGTGGTAGATATAGCACTGAGAGTGTGTATGATGGTATATGTGTGCTTGTCTTGTAAAATGTTAGAGTCAGGGAAAGGGTTTTGTAAGGTTATATGTAGGGTTAGGGTTAGTAGCACTGGCAGAGCTAGGATGATTATAGTAGTGGGGGGGCAGGCTCAGACCAGTAAGATGAATAATATGGAGTTTATAAAGAGTACTCAAATGATATTTAATCAGTCAGTAGCTAAACACATAAAAACAGGGTAAGCAAACTCTGGTACTAGTGCCTATCAGTGGCATATGAACAAATTTTGCATGTCATTTCATTGGGGAACAGTCATCATAGCACTTTTTATTTATTTTACTTTTGGCAGGATTTCTTGAACTCCTTGACTGATTTATTATTGACTTTGTTTCGCAGACATATAGTCAATACTTATATATATATATATATATATATATATATATATATATATATATATATATATATACCTGTCTCTCTCTCTCTCTCTATATATATATATATATATATATATATATATATATATATATATATATATATATATATATATAACAATTTTTTCATATCAAAGTAATACAGCAGGTAAGACCCCTCCCCTGTTCCTATTCCTAGCACAGTTTGACTGTTCACCTTACTTTGCTTTAATAAACAAAGTACAAAATTAAACTATGATATGAAGATTGTGACATTATTTTTGCTCAAAAAATGAAATAAGATTTTTTAATCTTAGAAATACATCCATATTCAGTATAAGCAAACCAGAAAGATACTGTGCATGGTGCAGAATTAAGGAGGCACAATTATTAAAAGAAAAATCATTTGAATAAGCTGGTAAACAGTACTTTGAAAACACAGAAAAAAATAAACCCTGCAATGCCACACAAAACAAAATACTACAAAGAACAATGCAACCATTTACACCAGAAAATACAATGTATGTATCAGCATAAAATGTCTTGAAAAAATCTGTTTTTGTTGTGCATAAATATATTTAAAGACACTGCATATCAAATGACAAAGTTAGCATTGTGTTGATAATTGCAATTAAAAAGAGTCTTCTGTGGTATTTTCAAAGGAGTATCAGTGAATCAGCTGTTTAAAACTTCTCCCTATGCCAACCTAGGTTGTGCTACACCTAACCTTTAAACAGTGTTATGCTAGTTACTTATAAAAGTAATAAGTTACTATTACTAGTTACTTTTAAGTGAAAGTAATATGTTACTATTACTTATTACTTTTCTAAAAAAGTAATATATTACTATTACTAATTACTAACTATAGTGGGTGGGTGCAGTGGTTAGCATTGTCGCCTCACAGCAAGAGGTTCTCCGGTTCGATTCTCAGCTGGGGTGCCTTCTGTGCTGAGTCTGCATGTCATCCCTGTGGTCATGTGGGTTTCCTCTGGGTGTTCCAGTTTCCTCCCACATCCCAAAGACATGCTGTAGGTGGATTGGACACTTCAAATTGGTGCTAGGTGTGAGTGTGTGTGTGTGTGTGTGTGCCTTCAGTGGAAGGTTTGGCGCCAAGCTGGCAACTCGACACTGTAAAACACCACTGCCAATCATGAGCAGACAGATGAGCCACTGTGGTGACCCCTAACCAGGAAAAGCCAAAAGAAGAAGACTAGTTACTGTTGAGTCACTTTTACAAAAGTATAGTTTATCAATTCTCATATTCAGATTTACTCATATAGTACTTGTGTGTGAGGAAAAAATGCTTACTGCACATGTTGCTCTAGAACCTGCTGGAAAGCACTAGGAAGCCTGAAACTGATACAAGAACTCAACTCTCCTTGTCAATAAGGAGAAATTAATCATAGGCACTAAACAGCCCATAATTGCAAAGTACCTTGCAAAGGTAAGGGAAAATAGCTCTTAAACTTTACAAAAAAAGCACCTAAACAGGCATGTCCAAGGGTCAGCTTTCGATGATTTCTCCTGTCCACCTGGAGAATCTGGGCATACTGGGGAAATGCGGCAACTGCCTCATGTACACAGACAATCCTCTCCTCCTACCACCCAACACTACAACCTGCAAGAGATGCACTTACATAGCCAAACTGGAAGCAAAGCTCTCTCCGGCCAAGATTGTGCTAGACAGTCAAGAGGAGAAGGTTAACACCTGCACTACACCTTAAGCAACTCATAGCCCTTCAAAACCCACACCATCAACACCCACACATAGCAACACTAAACCCACATATGTGGAGGCCCTTAACATTAACCTGCCCAAACAAAAAGGACCTCTGAAGCTGAAACGCAAACAAACACCAGTCACAACCAAAGTGACACAGCTCACAGCACCAGTGTGCCACCCAACAGCAGCCCCTAAGGCAAGACAATGTACCCAACACCTTAGTCATAGGTGACTCTATAGTCAGGCACACTGATGTCCCACTCACCAGGCTGAACAAGGAGAAAATTACAGTCAGCTGCCTGTTGGGTGCCAGGATCCGCCACATAACGCATGCACTCAAGTCTCTCCACAACAAGTACAAATATGACTTTGTCATTGTCTATGCTGGAGTGAAAGACTTGAGACGTACCTCCCTGGACTACATGAAAAGAGACATGGAAGAGCTCTTGGATCATGTGGCCCAGGCAGGTATGACCCTAGCCCTGAGTAGCATCCTGCCTTCGCCCAGAATGATACCACAGTATAAGGACAAAATGATTGACTTCAACAATTGGCTAAGCTTCTGGGGTCATTCAAAGGGGATCCAGTATCTGTCTGCTTGGGAAGACATGATCAACAAACCACAATGATTTGCTAGAGATGGTCTGCACCTGTCACCCCTGGGATTCAGTTTACTGGCTAAAGCTCTTGCCACCCCTATAATGCCTTTTTTAGGCAAGGTTCAAAGGATAAAACCACCACCATAACAGATACAAGCATGCAAAATCTGAAGGTAATGCTACTCAATGCTAGAAGTCTAAACCTCAAAATGCACTCTCTCAAGGCACTCCTAAAAATGGAGAACATCGATATCTGTGCAATAACCGAGACCTAGTTCAAGGCTCCAGAAAACACCTCTGCAATACCAGGCTACAACTCTTACCACACTTTTCAGCCACAAAACCAAGACTGAAACACTAAAGGTGGAGGACTGTCCATATTCACCAAGGATATTCACACCTCCATGCAAGTTGTCCAACACAATGCATCTGAAATTCTCCAGGTGCAACTAACACTAGGTAAGACTGCAATCCAAATTGTAGCTTGCTACAGATCCCCCACTATGCCCCAAGATTCTCACTACACCTTTCTTAACATACTGGAAAATATTAAGATACAACCAAACACCCTAATACTCGGTGATTTCAACTACCCTGCCATTAACTGGGAAAACTACTCGGGTACCAACTCCTTTTCCCAATGGTTCTTGGAATTCATAAATTCCAATGCCCTGGATCAACTAATCCTTTGTCCCACCAGGGGCTCCAATATCCTAGACCTGGTCATTACCAACTTGGGTGATAGATGCTCCACACCAGTGGTCACCCCCTCATTGGTCAGGTCTGACCAAAAGCAAATCACCCTTGACATCCACATCCCACCCCCACCCCCCAGTATGGAAACCTCCTTAAACAACTTCTCCAAAGCCAACTTCATGCTACTGAAGTCAGAAGTGACAAACTTCAAGACACCCATGCAGACGGGATCTGAAAGTTCGATTGCAGAATCCTACACTAAGTGCATGAATCGTGCCATCAGAAATAGAACAAAGATGCTCTTCTCCAAAAAAAGGAAGCCGATCTGGTAGCCCCCTGCTATAAACAAACTATACAACAGAAGGAAGAAACTGTTGCAGAAAAGAGGAAAATCCCAGGATGCAAAAAACTCCCTCACCAGCCTCAGTAAGAAGCTGAGATCCCTCATAAACTCCTCAAAAGCTAGTTACAAAAATAAAATTGCCAAAGATTCCAAAGACAACCACAAGGTATTCTATAGTTGTGTCAAGAATCTAAATGGCAATGCTCAGATCTGCTCTGAGCTACAACAGAATGCCATTAAATATATTGATCCCAAGGATATTGCCAATATCCTGGCAGATCAATTTAGTGCCAACCTCACCCCCCACCCCCTAAAGGGCCCATCTCAATACCAAAAGATTGCCAAATTACGGTAATCACAGCCACACAGGTAGAAACCGCACTCTCCAAAGCTAAGAATACAGCATCCATGGGACCAGATGACATCCCAGGCTGTGTACTACATGAACTACAAAATGAACTGGAACCTCACCTAAGTGTCATGTTTAATCATAACCTCGCCTCAGGCTTCGTGCCCACTGAGTGGTGCAGAGCTGCAGTTATCCCACTCCACAAGGGGGATCCACCTTGGATCCTGGGAACTACTGTCCCATCAGTCTGACAAGCCTGATCTGCAAGGGCATGGATCGCATTATCATGGAACTTATAAACAAAGACATTGGCAACCTTCAAACACTGGACCCCACCCAGTTTGGGTTTGTGAAGGGCCGATCTTGTCTCCTAAATGTGATTGACTTCTTCGAATCAGTCTCCAGAGCTGTGGACAAGGGTAAGGTGGTCCAAACAGACTATCTGGACATCGCCAAGGCCTACGACACCATCCCCCACTCTGGAATCATAGATAAACTTACTAAGCTGGGCATAAATCTCTACATCACTCGATGGGTTGCCAACTGGCTTACTGACAGAACCCAGACTGTAAAAGTAGCCGACTCCAAATCCAGCTCCAGACAAGTGACAAGTGGAGTACCTCAGGGTTCAGTCCTGGGACCACTATTGTTTGGCATCTACTTCTCTGAAGTACAGGCCAACACTAAGGGACTCTGGCTAACAAAGTTTGCAGATGACTGCAAACTGGGAGCCATTATGGAATCCCCAAATGATGTGGATATTCTACAACATGGCCTTACAGAAACAGATGCCTGGTGCCAGAGCCACCATGGGCTCAAGCTTAATGCCAAGAAATGTATAGTTATCCCCTTTGGAAAAAACATGTACCCATGAATTACCACATAGGTGGCAGTACACTAAACATAGAAAGTGTGATGAGAGACTTAGGGACACAGGTGGACAGTGGTCTCTCTTTCGATAACCTCATTGCCACAACAGTCAGGAAATCCTTCTATGTGGCACACCTCATCACTAAGGGCTTTTCATCCAGAAAAAAGGAGGTCATTGTCCCACTGTACTCATCCCTCATTAGACCCATTATAGACTATAATGCCCCGTTTGGTATGTACCTCACAAGACATATGCAACAGCTGGAAAGGCCACAGAAATACCTCACTAAAAGAATCATAGGCCTAAAGCAGATGTCATATGCTGACTGTCTAAAAAAACTCCAGCTATACTCTGTGACATATCGGCTACTCAGAGGCGATCTCTGCTTAACATACAAGGCCATGTCAAACCCTGAGCTGTTGGACATGCTCCACTTAAAGAAATCCCAATCCCTCAGAGCCACATGCTCCAGGGATCTAAACCTTTGTCATCACAATGAACAAAACATGCTGGAGGGATAGGTTCCTGACCTAGAGACTCCCCATACTCTGGAATAGACTGCCCATACATGTCAAGCAGAGCGCCTCATTGGTCCTCTTCAAAAGGAACCTTGATGATTGGATGGGAGATAGGAAATTCACCCTGGGGATCATGTCAGTCACCCTGCTAGACAGGGGTCCAGAGAAGTATATATTGTGGGAAGAAATATCCAGGGAATTGTTAAGGCTAGGCTTGTATAGGCTCTAGGGCCGATAGCCTAGTACCGACCTATGAACCTATGAATACGAGTGTATTAAAGTTGTATAGACAGTGTTACAATAATGATGAATAATATTTTACAGTTTACAAAGTCCCACAGACTAGTCTTTATAGTTAGAGGGTCACAATTTAATTCTTAAACCAAAGTATGCTCGGCCAGCAACACAAGACCCATAACAAGTTGTAACCTATCAAATTTTCAACAATGTACATTAGGTTAATCTTCTAAAACTAATGCTGAGGGCGTAAAAATGCTTACAGAAAATTTCATATAGGGCTAACAAGACTGTTAATACAATGTCAACCAAAATATCACTTTATATAACTATACACAATGACTACACATTTCTGTTGGCTTAAAAAGGAGCAACTTTTCAAAAGGTTCGTCAGTGAGTCTATTTCTTCTTCCAGTCAGCACTTGTCCTGAGCAGGCATTCAACAGGTGCACTAGCTGGCAGAGCTTTATTAGTGTTCAGAAATATCTTCTTGACTATAGAGTAACTGTTGAGAGAAGATATTTCTCTGGAAGGGTCAGCCAGATACATGCCCATCTGTGAAGATTTGTTGACATTGACTGGCGTTGACTATTTGAAGCTGAAGAAGCTGTCTTCTGCAGTGCAGGTTCATCCAGTTACTGCATGGCATCAAGGAGCAGAGCCTTGCCTCTGAGTTTCTGCTCTTCACCGTCCATCCATCGCAAATGGAACTGTGGATGCACTATGCTAGCCAGAATGAGCTCTTCATGCTCCAGAAGGTGATTGAACTGAGCCTCAATGCCTTTAAGAAGAGCATCAACTAGTGGCACAACAAGCTTCACAGACTACCTGACTTTGAACAACTTGTTTTTCAGGCACATAATGGTGGGGATCAAGATTCCCACAAAGCTTTTCAGCTCTGACTGCAGTATGTTTTGAGCTATTGCCAGGGGCTGTATTTCTTGCACAAATTCAGTAACAAAGGTAATTTCTGCAGGCCTGAAGATGGCAATTCCAATCTGTTCACATATTTCATTCAGCAAGCCTTCACCCTGAGTTGCAATGAGGTGAGTACTCTCCATCACATAGAAAGTGAGATTCCATCGTGTCACATTGGAAATAATCAAAGCCACATCACACTTATTTCAAGCTACCTCAGCAGCTTGGGTGCTGTGACTAGCCTTGTTCCAAGCAGCATAGCATTTGGCCATGGTGCTTTGCATGATCTTTTTATACTGTGCATCATTACAGGCAGATTCAGCATCTTGCATGGCAACTGGAGTCAATGTGTGTGCTGCACATCTCAGATGGGGAGGCAGTGAATAGGTGTTCTCGCTTTGTTCTGACTGACTCAGCATGGCTGTCATGCTCTTGTAAATCACTTCATTACCATCCTCATCTTGGGACAGAATGCTTGTAGTCTCAAATATCTCACATTCCGAGAAGACAGTGAAAGCCTTTACAAAATTGCTGCCATTGTCAGTAATTGTTGCACACACTTTTTGATCTATCTTGTACTTGATGGGAATGCTCTCAAGAGTTGATGCTATGAGATCATATATATGCCTCCCCTGTAATCTGCAGCATGACAAAGCAGCTGACTTTCTTTGAAGTGTGTCACAGTCGATCCAGTGGGTGATGACAATAAAGAAACTATGATTCTGATGGGTCAACATGTCAGCCATAGTGTGCTGCATACTATCAACATTCATGCTGGAGGAAGCTGCAAGCATGTTCTTATCGTTCATAAGCATATTTGTGTACTTTTCTATAAGATCATATATCTGCCAAATCTCTGTGGTTTTGCTTAAAGTTAAATCACTGTCTGAAAGCAAACTTTTTCTCTCTGCATCATTAACACCACACACAAGCTTGTCTTTTATCAACTCATCTCTCAGATCACCAAATCTGCACGTTTTTGACTTGTTTCTCAATTCAGTTATATATGCTGCAAAAGTTTCACCAGGCTTTTGATCTCTTGTGTAAAAGAGTGCCTTTCCTCTGTAATATTCATTTGAGGGTTGCACATTTCTCTAAATTTATGTTTTAAGCACTCAGAGTCTTCCCATGTTTCAGCCTGTACCATCATATGACAGTCTTCCCCCTTATCTGCATAAACAGCAGGTGCAAACACACATGAATGTTCTCTCTCAATGGCTTCTAAACCAACTAAACTGAGCAGAATAAATGCTTTTGCATGTGCATCTTTATCAGAAAAAGCAGCCTGTATGAAAATATCATATTCTTGCTCAAATACCCTCCAGTTTTCAGCAATATTATTATCAAACATAAATGGACCAGGTCTGTGAAATCTCTCTGCCATACCAGATAAGTGTCAAACACACACTGGGTACTTGTACAACAGACTCTTTGAAATAACTGTACTCTTTGAAAAGACTGTACTGTAATACCGCACACACTGTTGACACTTTGCATACTGTAGATACTTTGAATAGCTTTAGTTAATGTAAAGAAGAGGTACATTGTGATAAAATACAGTTGTTTTCTCTTTTTTGAACATTTTATATGATTTAGATATTGTTTCAAATGTTTTCGTAATTATTTCAAGTACTTTTTCAATATGTCACAATTTTGAATGTTTTGTTTATTCAGTAATTGGTTTGGAATGCTTTACTTTATATTCATTGAGGAAAAAATCCTTTAAATGAGTTTAAGAACCTGGAAATATTTTCTGACCGGTTTACGAGTTGTTTGTGCCACTCTTGTATATTCCTTCATTTCTGACTGTGCGCCTCATGGTTTTAAGAAGTTTTGACTTTAGATCCCATTCTGACAACATGCCACTCATCTTGTGTATTCAAATAAGATGATGAGGCTTGGGTGTTCAGTTAAGATATTTATTACACACAAACATATCAGGATGGATGACTGGAACAGAAAACTTAAACAAACTAGCACACTGACTGACTGCTACACACATACATGCTTTCACTCCAGCTACTTACACAAAATGGAACTCTGCTTCCACATGCTCAGTACTTTTTATGCATGTGGCCATGAACTACAGTGGCTTTAAAAGTGCACCACACACACTATGATCCACACTCTCTGTGTTTGAGTGGGTTTCCTCAGGGTGTTCCAGTTTCCTCCCACATTCCCAAGACATGCTGCAGGTGGATTAGACATTCTAAATTGGCTTTAGGTGTGAGTGTGTGCATGTGTGTGCCTTCTGAAGAAGGTTGAGCACTGGGCTGGCAACTCAACAATGTAAAACTCCACTGCCACTTGTTCTGCAGACTGATGATCAACCGTGGTGATCCCTAATGGGCACAGCCAAAAGGAGAAGAAGAAGACTAGTCTTTATAGCTAGAGATAATAATTAAACAAAACCAGCCAGCTGCACAAAACTTATAAAAACCTATCACATTTTGTCTATTTTTAGCAACTAAAAATCAAAACCTGAAAAGAATTTTAAATAGAACATAACAAAATATTGACAAGACAAAAGTTGGTTGATCATAGATCCACTTGAAGAGTCCTGCATGGTGCAATAGGTTGGGGCATCAGGTGCACAACTGATGAGTGATGAGTTTGATTCCGACTGATGGTGGTATGAAGAACCAATGCCATTTATTATACTGCAAGGTAAGGAAGTGATCTCTAGCAGGCTAGAATCGTCCTAGTGTTAGCAGATGTCTTATTGGGTGAAAGTCCCACAGTACCCGGGAAGGGCCAGAATCTGGTCATCATTAGCTTTCACTTCCTTGAAGTGCTAAATAAAATTAAGTAAATTTTGGTCCAGACTAATTCTAATGATCTATTATGAATGCTAGATGCTATGAGTTGTGCCAACATTATGTTGTAATTCTTTATCCAAATTGCCACTTCAAAGTGTCTATTACCTCCTAACATCTGATTACTATACCATACTATATAGGGACCACAGAAGTTTTACATCCCTCTTTAGGAGGCTATATCACCCACACTGAGAACCATTGGTTTAAGCAAAAGTCACTCAAAAGTAACTCACATTTAAGTTACTAGTTACTAAAAAAGTAATATATTACTATTACTAGTTACTATTTTGAAAAAGTAACTAGTTATATTACTAGTTACTAGAAATTATAATATATTACAGCAATATATTACTTATTGTAATATATTACGCCCATCACTGCCTTTAAACACAAGTAAATGAGCATCAAGATCACTCCTTGATGATTAGTTATTTCCAGTAACTGAAAATTAAAAATTACATATTTTCTTATTTACAATATGTATAACCGAATAATTTAAAAAAAACTGCTGTGATGTTTGTTGGGTCCTCTGTCCTGTTTTTAAATAGACATGTTGCTTTCCTTCCTACAATGGGACCATTCCTACAAAGGTTATGAATATTCTGATTATGTAAAAAATGAAATTAATGTATACCCCAGACTTACAATTTAAACAATAAAATTAAGCAGTAAAGGCCTACCCTGAGAAACCTAAGCATACTTACCTTTGATTACAGGTTCCATGTGTTTGGTTAAGCCTTGCCATCCCACATTCACCCCTCCATTTTTCTCCTATCTGAAACAATCAGTACTGTACAGCTTACACTATTCCAGCACCCACCGCTCCTCCCAGTAGTTAATATCCTACCACAAGATCCTTAGGGCCCTAAGCCAATAACACTAATCTAGCCTCCAACTATGTTACCATCCAAAGCAATGTCACTAATTTCTCTGCTATCCCTCTTGTTAATTCCATATTTCCTCTCCACTTATGAAAATCAGTCTTACCTAGGATTTCACCACCCAAAATCTCAAATCATACCAGATGTATCGTACATGACAGGCTACCCACTAGTTACTACTATAACCAACTCCTTAACCACTAGACACTATCAGCCTATTAGACAGAGATATATCAGCACAAAATCTAAACAATATCAAAAACTTATAAACAAAATCCTGAAGCTTATAGAAACTATAAGCTATAACCTTGCAATGGATGGAGATATTTACCCAAACCCTGGCCCTGCCACCCTAGATAGAGCAACTTCATTTGCAACTAACCCAGATGAATCACTATCTATTAATAAGTCTCCCAACTCCCTTCTGGTCTGCCATCTAAATATACATAGCATAAATAACAAAGTACATAATCTACATGTTCTCCTACAAGTCCATTCCCCTGATATTCTATGCCTAACTGAAACCTGGCTGAAACCATCAACCTCAGATAATGAAATTCTACCACCTAGGTATAATATACTTAGACTTGATCACTCTAAAAGGAAAAGAGGGGGGTAGCTGTACTTTTCAGATCTACACTAAATGTTACCACAGTCCCCATTCAACCACCCCAGGACAATAAAGCAGAAATAATTGCTACCAAGTTACAAATTAACAAAAACAAATGTATGAATATAGTCTGCATGTACATTCCTCCAGGGAATAATACTAATACCCTAGAAGACATCCTGCAATGGGTAGCTAGTAAATATCCACAAGAAACCATTGTACTAGGAGACCTTATCATCGACTGGAACACCTGTTCCTCTCAATCTCCTACCACCTATGTAAACCTGTATGGATTCACACAGATCATATCCACCCCCACCAGGATAGGGAAACATAACCAAAAGGATAGTATACATGACTGGATACTAATCAATAGCCACCCCCAAATTTATACATTGGGGGCCATCCCCGATGACTTCAGTGATCACTTTTTCACCTTTATCTGCAAGGACAAGTCAAATAACTCTCATCAGCCCATGTATAGAACAATAAGAAATCATAAAAGCTTCAATCCTAGTAAGTTCCAGGATGAACTAAGGATATGCAACTGGTCTGCCCTAAAACACTTGCCCTAGATGAAGCTGTCGCCTACTTTAACAATAAATTCCTCACCATCCTCAATTCTCATGTTCTCACTTGTTCTGCTAGGGTAAAAACAAATGCTGCCCCGTGGCTCTCTAAATAAAAACAAATAAAAAAATAATAGTCAGAAACAAGGCATGGGTAACATGGCATGCTACAAAAGACCCTCTAAATGAAACCAAATTTAGACAACTAAGAAATAAGACAAAACAATCCATTCTATTAGATAAAAAATGACTACTTCCATCTCCAACACGGAAACCAAAATAACCCCCAAAAATTCTGGGCAGGGATAAATAAATTACTGCACCCAGGTCAAACCACCACTCCACCTCCCTCAGCCTCTACTGATAAACTACCAGTGAATATTGCTAACACCTTTAATAATTTCTTTACTGAAACTATTCAAGACCTCCCTAGCCAATTATCCCTTAACTCCTCTAACCCACTGGATAACACTCCCAGTACCCAGCCCACCTTTAGCTTCCAACCAGTCTCTACATCTTTCATTCGATCACTACGCAAAAAGCTAAAACCTACTACCCTAGCTGCTGACCTTCTCCCTGCTGAATATTTGCAAAAAGCTGCTGATACCATAGCGTACCCCATTTCTATTCTAATTAACTGGTCCATATCAGAAGCCTCAGTCCCCACTATCCGGAAAATATCTCGTGTCATACCCCTCCATAAAGGTGGCAACTCTACTGAATTATCTAATTACCCATTGCCATCCTGTCACCTCTGGCAAAAATTATGGAAAAATGTGTCCATAAACAACTTCTGTACTTTCTAACCCAAAACAACCTTCTGGCTAACTCTCAGTATGGCTTCAGGCCAAACCATAGTAGTACCACAGCACTCCTCACCTTCTCAAATGCAATAAACTATAACAGGAACAACAACAAGCTATCCTCAGCCCTTTTCTTGGACCTGTCCAAGGCTTTTGATATGGTTAACCACCATCTTCTCATCAACACCCTGGCAACAATGTCTCTAGGCAATCACTCTCTCCAATGGTTCGAATCCTATCTGCATAATAGACAACAATCCATCTTATGTCAGAACAACCTCTCAAACCTCCTAACCAACACCTTAGGTGTCCCCCAGGGGTCTATTTTGGGACCACTTGTGTTTTCCATTTTTATTAATGACCTCCACACTGTCAACCCTGAAGCCAACTGTATTCATTACTCAGATGACTCAACGTTGATCTGCACTGGCACCTCACAAACAGAGCTGCTAACAATAACTCAGAGTATGTTTAACCTAGCAGAGAATTGGCTTGCTTCTCGCTGTCTGATTCTAATTCCTAACAAAGCAAAGCTTCTACTTTTCTCCCCATCCAAAGATCCACGGCACTAACTCTCTCCATTAAGTCTAATAATGGCACCATAATCTCACCAGATGCCCATACAAAACTCCTAGGGGTTATTGTAGATAACAGTCTTAAGTTTGATGTGCATGTCAACAAAACTATTAAAACCATTAATAGAAAGCTGGGCTCACTATATAGGATAAAGCCATTCCTTAGCCACCAGCTAGGACTGCCATTTCCTGCTCCAATTTACTCTCTACCCTCTACTATGCTTCCCCTTTACTTGCCAACCTAAATAAAACTGATCTTAACAAACTCTCAAGCTGCTATAATAACATTGTTAGATTTGCCACTGGTTTCCCCTGTAGAACGCATCATTGTAAAAATCTAAAGTATCTCGGATGGCAAGAGCTATCCAGGCATATTCAGTATAATCAACTTATTGTAGCTCACAAAGCACTCAACCAACCAGAAAATACACCTGCCCTGAAAAACATCATCTATTCCCACTCAAACTCCAGATCACTCCGCTCATCTAATAGCCTGGTAGTGCAAACCATCAAATCCAACAACACAGCAACTCTGTTAGCAAAATTTAGAACTCACTTCCTGCTAACATTACCCTAGATACCACCCTATCTCATTTCAAAAAAGCTCTCAAGGAGTATTTCAAGTCTCACTGGATATGTCTCTGCTCCAAGCCTGACTAAATCTTTATTCATACTAGTGTACTCATACTGTGTTTGTAAATGAAACCGAAATATCGTTTTATTTGTTAAGCCAGATTAGATGTTTGTTAGACTGTATAAATTTAACTGTGACTGTAAAGTGTGTTTTATTTGTACAATGTTATTATGACTCTTGTTTTATCTGTACATTGTGATGAATGCGTATGTTAAGCCTTTGGAGCTTTTCTCCCTGGGCCTCAGCTGAAAATCGACATATATCCAGTCAGATTATCCCGGTCAACAAATGTAAAATCAAAAATAACATTTTGTAATGCATGCAGAAATGCTCCAAGCATTTTAAATATGCAATATGATAAACTTTCAGTAATTATTTTTGAAGCTTCTTGGTTTGTAGAAACCAAACAAGGTGGGGTTGTCAATATATCTTTACCTGCCTAGCTAATCAATTCTTTATCATTTCCACTCTGGAGAAAATGAGTTAGCAAATATTCTAGCACTGCTGCAACTTTAGTATGAAGAGAAGTAGCAATGTTCAGTCAGATTAATTTCCTTTGGGAATATCTCTCACAACATGTTGAGGACAACAGCCACTAGCTAAAGTATATTGCTGTTAGTACACATGATAAAATGCATACAATGAAACATGAATTAATTGTTTTATAATATGCGCATCCAAAAAATATATATATTTTTTTAAATTAATTTCAAAACATATGCCTGCAAACTTATGGGTACTATTTGAAATATATATAGCCATCTCTTGGTAACTCTGAATCCATAAAATACATCTATTTTCAATTACATATTTATATAAAAGTGAGTACTGACAAAAAGGATAGGCGCATTTAAAAATGGAGTGTAACCAATGCATGAAAATGAAATAATACCACACATATATTATCCAGTTTCATGACTTATCCCCATTTAACTAAGGGTGATACTTGGATTCCACAGAATAACAATGCTGAATATAACAGCTTGCAAGTTTTAAATGAATCATTATACATTGTCAGCAACAACAGCCTCAGATAAAAAGTAAGAAAATTCTGAAAAGGTCTGCACAGTGAAATACAGTGTTTTAATTCCAATCTTGACAATAGCCTGAATGCCAGGACTGTATACCTTCTGACCGAACCCAAATGGTTGAGACTTCCTTGATCGAAATTTGCAACAATACAAATTTTAGAAAGCAGCATACATTTGCACATGTTCTTTTGCATTGCAGTAAGCCTTCCTTTTCCACTGTACCAACCCTACTAATAAACTCTCACTCTAGGGTCTCTCAAAATTGGAAGAAGAGAGGAATATTTATATTGGCTCAGGCACAACACAATTTTTATTTACAATATGATTATAATATCTCAGAGTGAGACTGAATTATGAGTGTAAACCAAATGTAGGAGCTGAGGGTATTACCATTAGACAAAAATGTGTTTACAGATATTTATTTGTATCCTGATAAGTTATCATGCAAATGCTTTTCAGTCCATTATTTTAGTCAAGTGACATTCTGTGGCATTGAAACAACTGCCATGTTCCAGCTGTGACCACTACTGTAGAATTAAAATTATTTTGCAGTTCAAAATGATTCATGATTCTAGATCAAAATGTTATACTGAGTTCAGTGGAGCAATGACCAGTCTGCAAAACCTTCACCTTCATGCTGCACCTCTTGTATAACGTAAGCATAGCCCGTGGTTTGAGTGCTATTCTTTCTTTAACAAGTCACATACAGAAATGCCTATCTGAAATTTCATATACAATCACTGTATGGCTATACAGCAAATGCATTATAATGAAACATAAACAGCATTAAAGGTAATGCACTTTATTTTGCAAGAAGATCGTTCATTGTTTCAATCACATTCTAGTAACCATAACATTTTGTAAATTTTAAAATAAATGTGAATTGCATTCAGTAGGGAGAACCATTGATTAAAAGAGTTACAAAAGACTAAGTAAACATGAAAAAATGCACTCATATGACGTCAACACTCATTTGTGAATAGTCTGCACTACTGAGCAAGATAAGTGTAGCAGGCCATGGTTTGCATTCAAAAGTATGCTTTTCATTTGATCTTGCCACCTCAAGTAGTTGCTAGTAACTTTTACATAGGCTATCAATAAATAAATAACAGAATTACACTCAGAACTGTAGCTAGGTTATCTGGAGCTCTGTGCCATGTACAGTTCCCCTCAATTGTCCACTTTGCTCTTGAAACTATAGTATGCTTGATATACATTAAAAAAAACTTGCTACCGTTATTACAACACAATGAGTACTTCTGCCATGACCACAAATGCAATACTGACATTCATTTATGAAGCTGTGGTTTCACAAATCAATGCTGATAGTGCATTGCAGCACAATTTTGAAGCTGCCAGTCATAACCCCCTAACAGTTTAAATCCAGGCCAGCTGCTCCTCATTTTCTCCATCCTAGTTATGGCTCTGACTACAACGTTAACCATAAGTATTCCACTAAAATACCAGTGTTTCACTATGGCATACCAACCAAAAGCATCACAAATTTACTTAAATGATGACACTATCTCCATTTCCCTAAAACACTCTAAACATAAGCATCAAATACAAAGATGCCATGTCACAGTGACCTAGTACTGCAAGAGCACTTTAACTGTAAATACTGACCACGTAACTAAAAAAACTTTGATGCAATGACCTTTGTTAGAGTGTGCTCAACAATATACTAAGGTTGAAAGTAACTTTGCTATAAATATGCAACCTAAATAAGGAATAAGATAAAGCTTGCTTAAATGTAGAAATAGAGTTTAGCAATATGTGATTAGCATCCATACTAAATGACTGTGGCTTAAAAAAATATATAAAAATAAGGAACTTGCTTATGAGTCTATTACACACACATCAAGAAAGCTGACTTCTTACAGACTTGGCAAGAATGTAAAAAAAACAGGATATATCAGAAAAACCTAATCTGCTTTCTTTAACAGGACATGTGTTTATCCACAAGGCATTTTCTTGAAAAGATATGCTTTTCTAAAAAAGTTTAAAAATATGCTTTTCTAAGAAAGTTTATCCACAAGGTGTTTCCTTAAAAATATGCTTTTCTCCACTTATCAGCATTTGCACAAGAACAGATGTGTCAGCATTTGCGTCATCAAGGCAGTATCTTTCCAAAACCAAGAGGGTATGTGTTTAACTAAAAATATATAAAGTCTGTATTAAATCCAGTTATGTTAGGGATATTGGTAGGGACACATTTATCCTGAGGTAAATGCTATATCTCTCACATCATCTGTACTATATGAGAAGTAAAGTAGAACATTTTCTGAAGCTGTAACAGAAGTATGTGTGGTTTATTATAAAAGTTATTGGTTACTGCTCTTAAAGACAGGTGCTGCAAAGTATATTCTCTTATCAGTGTATATTCTGCAAGTTTCTGTATGCAACAGACTGTGAATGCAACTATAACCAGACTTTGATTTCAGCAGAATCCAGCCAGAAAGACTGAGTGTCTTAAAAAGACTTCAAATCCATCACAGTAAGCATCAGAGTAACAGCACAGTGCTTGGGCACCTTAAAATTAAATTTTCAATGGTGCGCTAGCCTGCATTTGAACACAGAGGGAATGGCAAGCCCTGCAGAGGGTTACTTCAGTCAAATTGCAGTAACTATCATTTGTATGTATGTCTGAATCCTAAACAGAAATACTCCAATTTATGCAGCTTGCAGCAGCACAGTTTTTTCAGAGGTCTGATAGAGCCTGAAGTCTGGGACAGTTGCAGTGCCATAAATTCTCCAAGAAAAGGTGGACATCTACTTTCACAGCAGTCCGCTGCCTGTTGTGCTTCACCAGCTTCTTGAGTGACTTTGAAAAATTTCCAGCCATTTGCAATAATAGCCTGATCACCTGTTTTCTTGCTCACTGGTAAGACTTTTTTCTATGTCACATTTTTAGTATGGATGCTATAAGACAGAATTCCAGCAAATGTAAGTCAAGTTTTACTCTTAATGTAACAGAACAACCAGATAAAATATGGAGTAAATTGCAATGTTGGTATACACAACACATTAGTAAGTGTAAAACCTTCTTAGGGCAGGTTGACATACAGGCATTATGTAAGTGGATTGTAACATTTGATTGGTATTTGCAACAAAAAAATGAAGTATATCATAGTAAATGTTTATTGTGTGATTCAAGAGAAACTGCATTTTGTGTATTATGCTATAAAAAAGTATTGCATGATATTGCTAAAAAAACTGACTGTGAAGACAGATCTGTTCCTGATATAGAATTAACTAAGGCTAAAGAGATTTCATTATATCCAGATGTAATGCAGTTATGTCCTGTCAGTACATTAATTTATGAATTACAACAGCAGTCAAATCTGTTATTGACAGAGTCCCCTGTAGATCTTGTAACTCCCTTTAAAAATTATGTACAAGCATGGGATGATGCCACGGCTACACATACAGATGAGGACAGAAACAAAGCTTAAGATACATTGACAGAAGAATTTAATACATTTTTAAAAGAAAAACAAAGTGAGTTTAAAAAGTTCAGAAATGACATCCAAGATCTCTGTCAAAAGTGCATAGGAGCCCTGCAGTCAACAGAGGAATCTAATAACAGGTATCATACCTCCCTTAAACAATTACAGGTAGAAATGACAGACCTTAAACAGCGTCTGAAAGAAAAGGAAGAAGAATTAGATGAATTAACAGAGACTAACCTCCAAAATACTATTTTGATATCCCAGCTTAAGGAAGAGTTAAAAAACACAAAACCAGTCTAAATTATAGAACAAGGACAGGAAACCACTACAGATTTATAGACATAGTCTAGATTATTACAGAGTTTACCACAGTGGAATGATAAAAAAGGAATATTCTATAACATGCTTGCATTTGAAGAATGGGTGGCATATACAGCAGGATCTGATATTTGGACAGATGCATTACTTAGATGTTTCTGGGTTTTCATTCCCAAATGTTTTAAAACTTTCATTCAATTAAAACAAGATGATTATCAGTTAAACACTAAAGCAGGACGTATGACAGCCATTTTAATGGCATTTACACAAGGGCAGCCACTCACATCCAAATTATTAGATAATTTTAAAATGACTATCACAGATAAATTAATGGAACAGAGTGAACATTTTAGGCTTGCCTTTCAAATCATATATCAAAAAACAGACAGAGACATGGGAAAAAGAGAAATACAAAAACAGCTAATACAGTGTTTCTTAGAACAAGTCAAAGGGGTTCCAGGGGATATTAAATGTATCTATGAAGAAAATTCTGACACTCTCACTGATTTGGTACAAAAACTAATGAGGGGATGGACTATGGCCGATGATGGGACATTATACTCACACCATGTCTTCGCATTTGAAGATAATAGTGAGCCATTTGAAATAATTGGTGAGGTAAAAAACAGGGGAAGGCAAAGGTGGTGTGACCAACCACCAGCAGAAAGAGCTGTGTCAGCACCACCAGCTCCTGCCTCTATGTATTGTAGTACCAGGATCAATCACAGGTAATGAGCAAAAGATACCAACATGCTTCTTTTGTAAATAAATAGGACATGTTAAGCACAATTGTGATCATTACAAAGCCTGGCATAAAAAGAAGGAAGAACAGGGGGTGTTTCCAAAAACAGAGCAAAAAAATTCACAAGAAAAGTCAGAAAAGCAAGATTATGTACAGAAACCTTACAATATTGGTAAAGACAGTTATAAGAGCCATCAATATACAGAAAAAGGGGAAGTATGCCCTGTAGATTTTCAAACAGTTTAACCTGTAAATCCGAAATATTTGATAGATCAAGCAGAAGGAATAGATAGGCAACAGTTAAAAAAAGAGATTGAAAAACCTAAATATGTAGATCATTCAGACACAGAGGAAGATGAAAGCAAAAACATGAGGTGTGTCATATTGCATTTGATAATAAAGGAGAGGATGAGTGGATTTCCTTACAATAGGGATGTGCCCCCCCCCCCCCTGCTCTGGTATCTTTCCTGACTACCTTTAAAAAGGGTCGAGATGAACGACCACTGATTGATATTTGGGTAGAGGGATCATTGTGGAAAAATGTCTTAATAGACACAGGAGCAGCAGTATCTGTCACAAAAAGACAGTTACCAGCAAATCCTATAAAAAAGTTTGCATTTCAGCATTTAATGACACAGGATGCTATGCAGTGAGTAGTCAAAATGTGGACATAAAGTTTAGTCAAGAGGGACAAACATGGAAGGGTGCATTTTTAATGCATCCATCTTGCACAAATACCATTATTGGTATGGACATTCTAGGGCCTTTGGGCATAGTAGTTGATTTACCTAATGACATCCTATGGATGGGAGACAAACAATACAGAGATGAAGAGCAAAGTACAGGTTGCTATGGAATCTCTCTACCTGACAAACCTGAAAAACCTACAGGCTATGTAAATACAGATAGTGAGGATGTCTGGAAGCATCTACAACAGCAATTCCCAAATCTGTGGTCCAAGGGTCCCAGTGACTGTGGGAAACTAGAAAGCCCAGTAGGGGTAGGAAGTGATCAGGACTATATACCACCTTTTCAAAAACAATATCCTATTCCTAGGGAAGCAGAAGAACATATGGAAAAATGTATTGCAGAATGGGAAAAAGAAAGGATTATACAAAAAGGCAACAGTCCTACAAATTCACCAATCTGGCCAGTTAAGAAAAAAAGATGGTAGTTATCGTCTTGTTATTGATTTACGGAAGGTTAATCAATATACAACTCCTAGAGCACATTTGATTCCAGGAGTCCCAGAGTTGGCTGCACATATTAAGCCACAAAGTAAGTGGTTTACAGTAATAGATTTAGCAAATGGCTTTTTTGCAAAGCTACTCAGGAAAAAAGATTGGCCAAGATTTGCCTTTACATTTAAAAACCAGCAATATGTCATGACAAGGTTACCACAAGGGTTTCAAAATAGTCCAGTTATTTTTCATCAGAAAGTAGGATCCATTCTACAACATTTGGAAAAGGATGATTCAGTAATACATTACATTGATGATATTTTAATTCAGTCAGATACAGTAGAGGAGCATGTACGGCTTCTTAAGAGAGTTTTTCATACTCTACAGCAAGCAGGGTTTAAGGTTAAAAGTGAAAAAATTCAGTTTATGTCACAAGAAGTCAAGTTTCTAGGTACTATTATAAAACCTACAGGAAGGTCTCCTTGCCCTATATGTGTACAAGGCATTTTACAAATGAAAAAGCCACTGACTATAGCAGATTTACATAAATTCATGGGAATCATGAATTACAATAGGGAATTTATAGAAGATTATGCAGCCGTGGCTGCTCCCCCTATACAAAATGTTACAGGAACAAAAGAACTCCACCTTTTTAGAGTGGGGATCTCATGATGAGGAGGCATTTTCACAAATAAAAGTAAAACTAGCACAAGCTACAAAATTAATAGCACCTACACCAAGGTTATCGTTTGTGCTACAAGCAGCAGTAAGAAAAAAAACACTGTCTGTGGTACTACTACAATAATGGCCACATGGTAGTGACAACAGAATGGAAAAAAAAACATTATGCCCAGTCACTTTCTTTAGCAGGAAGATGACTCCAGTGGAACTGGGCTACCATCCATGTATACCGCAATTATTAGCCATTTACTGGGGTATTAAACAAACTGAATATTTGACCGTATTTTCCAGCATTATAGTACAAATGCCACATCAAGCAGTAAAAGCTCTGATAGACAATTTTGAAATGAATAAAATTACAGATGGTATTAGTCAGGCAGTCTTTGCAAAATGGATGGCACTTTTTGGAATGAAAACTATTACTATATAGACAGGGGACAAATACTATTTGTCAAACCACATGGGATATGAAGGAAAACAGCATAACTGTTTAGAAAAAATAATGTCACCTGATATGTAATTTTTAGTATCTGATTTTGATCACTTTATGCCATCTATCTTTGTGGATGGAGCACGATATTGGGACCAAGGCAGATACTGGACAGGATTTGCCATAGTTCCAGAGAATCCACAACTGGGTTCTCCTGAACTAATCAAGTTACCAGGGCATATGTCAGCTCAAAGAGCTGAACTGGAGGCAGTTTTGTATGTGCTAAAGTATTACAATCCTGTTAACATTTTTTCAGATAGTGCTTGCATAGTAAATCCTTTACGACTGCATATGGAAACCTGGGTAAGGCGAGGATTTGTGGATAGTGTAGGTAAACCATTACGGCATGCTGAAGTATTAAAAGATATATATAAAGTTATAACAATGTCAAAACAACAAGGACAGTATAGCATCTTAAAAGTAAAAGCACATCAAAAGCCAACCAGTGAAACTTACAGGTTAAATGTGTTAGCTGACACATTAGCAAAACAAGCAGCACAAAATGGAAAATAACTTCCAGAATATGAGTATGCCAGTATAGAAGTTAGTGTTTTAAAAAAAGTCAGATGAAGAGTCAATAGAAAAAGACCTTGTAAATATACAAAAACAACAGGGCTTAAAAGAAGAAACTGATCAATGCAGATTAGCAGGTATACCACCAAAGGAGTACTATGCATACACCACTTCCAAGGGGTTACAGTTGCCATATGTACCATTTCAGTTGGCACGCCAGTTGGTCAAGTTAAAAAAACAAATATTGGGCCATATAGGAACTGATAAGTTATGGGCCATTGTAAAAGAAAAGTATTGGAACCCAAATTTAAAAAAGATCTGCAAGTTGATTGTAGAAGAATGTTTAATCTGTCTGCAGGTGAACGCTAAAAGCAAAAAGCATCAGTTACATCGAGTACAGCCAGCGGATGGGCCATGGTATGGAGTTGAAATAGATTATGCAGGTCCATTACCAACAACAAAGGGAGGTTACAGGTATCTACTAGTAGTAGTGGACGTCTTTTCAAAATGGGTAGAAGCAATTCCTACCAAAACCATGACAGCAAAGGCAACAGCAGAAGCCTTATGGAAAAATATTTTCTGTCATTGGGGATGGCCACAGGTCATAGAGTCAGACAATGGCCCACAGTTTATTAGTGATCTCATTAACAAATGTGTAATTTATTAGGCATACAGCAAAGGTTTCATGTACCATACAATCCACAATCTAATGGCATTGTAGAAAGTATGAATCAGACATTAAAAGAACGTCTAAAAAAGACATGCTTGGAAAAGGGCAATACATGGGTACATCATGGGTATTCGAGCAACACCAAACAGCAAAACAGGTATTTCCCCGTATGAAATAATGACAGGCTGTAAAATGCCTATACAATTACCATTTGACCCAGATTTGCCTAATGGTAGGCCCATGCTAGAAATCAGCAAACATCAGGAATGGCTAAAACCACTTACTAGTATATGTGACTATAATGCAAGGGAACAAGCATTTCATCTATGGAAAAAGGTGCCAATATTACCAGCTGAAGAAAACCTTCCCTTTGGAACCAAAGTATTGGTAAAAACATTCCAAATGGAAGGACCATGGGCTAGCAATTGGTAAGGCCCTTTTGAAGTAGTAGAACAAATTGGACCATTAGTGTACAAAATCAAAGGAAAAAAGAAAAACAGAACAATGTTGGTACATAAAGGTCAACTAAGAATGATCAAAAATAGTGAGTAATGTAAATCTGATTAAATGTATTCTCTTGTAAGTTTCCATCAGAGAAAACCATAATGAAATTGACATGGTTTAAAGTGCATCCTTTTGGAAATCCAGTTTCAGATGACCAAAGGCAAAATGATTCAGCAATGGAATTTCTATTTAAAGGATGTTTTTTTTTAATTGATAATAGCTATTGTACTAACTATTATTGTATTGTTTAGTATTAAATTATACTTACAACCTGTTGATCAAACTGTAAAGTTACATAAGAGAGAGAGTAAAGAAGTGTGGAAAAATAAACAAGATTGGTCACCATCTTTTAACACTTTTTTGGCAAGACAATGTTGGTATGCAAAAAGCATGAATGATTCTAATTATTGGGTATGTAGTTTAATACCAAAAATAACAGGGGCAATGCCTCTAATACCTATACCACTAAATTCTCTTAGTAGTTGGAGGGTATTAATAAATGAAACAGGAGATCAAATCATAAATGTACAATTATGTAAAGCAAGAGTACAGTTATCTGCTATAGTGCAGGGAATCACATGTTTTCAACAAAATGGAACTGTTCCAGTGGGTAATAGCAATTGTATTCAAACAACTGAAATGATACATTTTCACAACCATATACCAGTACGTGGAGTATTTTCTTATGGTTTTCCTATTTTAATACCAATTAAGGTAAAGCTAATATTAAATGACACAGCAGTATTTCGTTTTTCACAAAATGATAAAAATGAGTGTAAAACCAATATTACATGTTGGCGAAGTAAAACAGATAAAAACTTTACAGTTGTACATAATAAAACTCCCACTATAGGGCAAGTAAATGGCAGTCTGTTGAATAACAGTGTTGCTTTATCAGATGGGTTATATTACATCTGTGGTAAATATGCTTATAAATGGTTACCAAAGGGATGGGATGTCACCTGTTATATAGGATTAGTGGTACCAGCAGTGCATCATGTAAAAGAGTTACCAAAAGGAAGCATTAGAAATGCAAAAAAGAAAAGGGATATATTACCTGCGATTGAAAGTCCAAAAAATCCAGTAGACACCTTAGATACACCACGTGTATATCATCAAAACCTTGATTATATTAAATTAAAAGATATGGATTTAGGAGATGATGTAATCTCTGGAGCAGGCATTTTCCCTTGGTACAGGGCTGCAAAAGCCATTTGGGAGCTAAGAAAACTATCTAAACTAGTTGAGGTATTGGCAAATGCCACTTTCAATGCAGTCCTTGACATTACTGTCGAAATGACAGCTATACGAACTATGGTTTTGCAAAATTGAATGGCATTAGATTACATATTAGCATCCCAAGGGGGTACATGTGCTTTAATAGGAGAACAATCTTGTACATTTATTCCAGACAAAACAGAATCTGTAAAAGCACATTTAGAAGTGATTGCACAAGCGTCTCAACATACTAGAAAAAAATGGAATGATTGGAGTGAATGGTTTAGTAATCTATTTACAGGATAGACAGGAAAAAAATCACTGTATTTTTAATTTCTTTTATTGTTATTGTAGTGCTTGGTTGCATATTATTTACATGTGTTAAAATCTGCTCAGCAAAAGCTAGTCAAGTTACTGTTGTTATTTTCAAATAATGCTGAATTTATTTCCCTAGTTTAAAATAAAAAAGAAGGAATTGTTAGAGTGTGCTCAACAATATACTAAAGTTGAAAGTAACGTTGCTATAAATATGCAACCTAAATAAGGAATAAGATAAATGCTTGCTTAAATGTAGAAATAGAGTTTAGCAATATGTGATTAGCATCCATACTAAATGACTGTGGCTTAAAATAAAAAAAAAAATAAGGAACTTGCTTATGAGTGTATTACACACACATCAAGAAAGCTGACTTCTTACAGACTTGGCAAGAATGTAAAAAAAAAAAACAGGATATATCAGAAAAAAACTAATCTGCTTTCTTTAACAGGACATGTGTTTATCCACAAGGCGTTTTCTTGAAAAATATGCTTTTCTAAGAAAGTTTAAAAATATGCTTTTCTAAGAAAGTTTATCCACAAGGCATTTCCTTAAAATATGCTTTTCTCCACTTATCAGCATTTGCATAAGAACAGATGTGTCAGCATTTGCGTCATCAAGGCAGTATCTTTCCAAAACCAAGAGGGTATGTGATTAACTAAAAATATATAAAGTCTGTATTAAATCCAGTTATGTTAGGGGTATTGGTAGAGACACAGTTGTCCTGAGGTAAATGTTATATCTCTCACATCATCTGTACTATATGAGAAGTAAAGTAGAACATTTTCTGAAGCTGTAACAGAAGTATGTGTGGTTTATTATAAAAGTTATTGGTTACTGATCTTAAAGACAGGTGCTGCAAAGTATATTCTCTCATCAGTGTATATTCTGCAAGTTTCTGTATGCAACAGACTGTGAATGCAACTATAACCAGACTTTGATTTCAGCAGAATCCAGCCAGCAAGACTGAGTGTCTTAAGAAGACTTCAAATCCATCACAGTAAGCATCAGAGTAACAGCACAGTGCTTGGGCACCTTAAAATTAAATTTTCAACCTTAATTCCCAAACTCTCCACTGAAGCAATGTAATTAGGGACAAAATTCCTAGAACCACTCTAAACTGAAGCATCAGTCACAAAACGATAAAAGCACGACAACAGCTCTCATTCCCATAATCAGTCTAATTATAAATCTCAACCAGAAACACATAAAATATATCACAATAGTCCCAATTCTCAATAGCTATCTATTCATAAGTTTGATATTTATGAATACACTAGTTCAGGTAAGATGAAATAGGGACCTCATTTCCAAAAATCACTGAAATCGTATGCATCACATATACTCACCAAACCATTCTGTAACCACTAACATAACAAAAATGAAAAATAATAGACAGTGCTCCTGACTTAAAAACACTTGTGAAAATAGGAGATGCTGCCAGCCATGCCAGGCAAAGTAGTGCAGTGGATGTATGACTTGTGTTAGTATAGCTAGTTGGAATTTTGTAAATAATTATATGACATTAGTATATCAAACTGATCTGTACAACTCCTTGTGCTGAAAATGTATTTGTGAGATTTGCTTGTGTTAATTGTGTTAAAACATATTAACATTGCACCCTGCTGAAATGAAGAGAAATGTACATGCATTATGATAACTGAATTAAATGCATATGTTTTAATAGAGGACACTGGCATGATGAAGGTTAACCAGCTGGCTAATTTTAAGAAAAATAAGGGAAATAAAAATGAACTGTTAAACCATTAAAAGGCACCCCATAGTGCTGAATGGGACCGGAGATGGTAGGCCTGCAAGCAGCTATTATCTGTCAGCTTTTGTAAAGAAGGGGGAAGTGTTGCAAATGTTTCTGACTCCTAGGTACTGCTATAAAAGCTCTAAACATATATTGTAGCAGTCTGCCAAAGTCTGTCTCAAACTTCAAAAGGAGATTTTGTGAGATCCTAGAGTCGGGTGATGAGATGAGGTCATTCTGCAAGTCATCTTGGATATAATACTTTACAGGGAGTAATCTCAGAGTACTGAATATTCTGTTTGGGAGCCCTGACTAGAAAGTTCTTCAACCACATCTTGCCTTGCGGTACTAAATAACTTAACTAGGGAACAGTAAAATTCTCTTAGATTCAGTCAGGAATATAGTGAAGCTTAGTGTAGATACTGTTTTTCCTTTATTGGTCTTTGTCTGTCCATCAATGTTCTTTTCAATATTTCCTGTGATCTGAACTCTGTGATTAACTGTGAATATATATTCAATATTTTCATGTTCTTTTATCATTTATTATTAAATATATTTAAAACTTTTATTGTGGCTGGTCCTTAGTATCTAACCTTTGAAAGTTCTTATATTTATTTAGTGTATGGGCTGTATGGGCCATATTTATTTGGTGTATGCATTGTATGGGCCACACCAGAAGGCCTAGCTGTCTTGGTCAACTACTATTGTTTGTATTAGTATTAATACAGCACAGTATAATTGGACACCCTTAGTTAATGGCCTTAGAGTAGCTGATTGTGAAGTGTCTGGTGGCAGTGCTAACTATCTTATACTCTGGGCAGAAGGGGGCACAACAGGTAAATCTGTGCCAGCTTTTCCAAGATGTGTGTGTGGGAAAATGAAATCTCTCAGACTATGTGTGTCAGCTACTTGGGCAGGGACACAAAGCACTGGGTTTACAGAGAGGGTGCTGGAAGGCTTGGCTTGGACACACAGCTGAAGACCTAATCTAACAGCTATACCAGTGAGGAGTCTTATTGAGGACTTGGAGAGAGACAGATATAGAGACATCCAGACACTGGGCTGAGTGTGTTACCTGTGTGCTCTTAAGGGAAAGTGTACTTGATCCAGGGAGGTCTGCATAAGGAAATACTGAGGTTATCCATTTGTATTCCAAGTGCACATTCCTCTCCAGTGTTAGTGGTGAGGATTTAGGCTCCTTGATTACTGGCCCAACATGGGGACAACACATATTGGTGGCCATCACATAGTGGTTGCACTGATGGGCATCAAAGTATTTAGTTGGCAGCGGCGAGATCATCCCATGCTCACATACTGATGAGCAGCAGTGTGGATATTGAATTCCTGTAGCCTGTAAGCAGTGGTCATTAAAGAAGGTGTTTGTACTCTCAAGCAGCCACATGGTAGACATTCAGAGTTTCATATCACAATAGTTTTATTTATTTACTTTTTGTTAGCTTAGTTAGTCAGGGAGACCAGACAAGGATGTCAGCAGTGGATTATGGCAAGCTAACAAGGAAGCAGTTGGCTGTGATATGCCAAGGCAAAAGACTGGGGCATGCTTACCTGACTAAAGGGGGAAAAGATTGCTGCCTTAATCACAGCTGCATCACAGACCAGCAACCAGGAAATCAGCCAGACTAGCATTGGGGATGTACAGTTTTCCAAAACAGGATAGTTTAACTTTTCCTCAGAGGACGTAAAATATGTCTGGAGTTAAAGACACTTTAACTGGCTGGCAAATAATTGGAATTAGAATCAACAGAGTGAATGTGGCATTTGGAGGCTGAAGAAAAAGAGAGACTGAGATGTCTGGAAGCCAAAAAAAATTAGAGGCAGAGGCAACATGAAAAGGAAATACTGACTCTTTGCCATGGTCATGGAGGTAATGGGGAAGGGAGTAACCATACCCCAGAAACAATAAAGGTCAGTAGCTCAGTAAACGTCTTCCTCAGTACCAAGAAGGTAATAATTTTGATAGTTTTATTCATATGTTTGAAAGAGTATGCAAACTGTATAATGTTGACTGAGGGCTCTGGGTACAGTTCCTCATCCCCTTACTTCATGGTAAAGCTGTAACTGTTGTTTCTAAATTATCCGATACTGATTGTTTAGATTATAAACAAGTAAAGCAGTGTTTATTACAATGTTTTAAGTTAACACTTGAAGCTTACAGAAAAAAAAGTTTTGTGAGCATAGACCCAAGACAGATGAAAGTTTATGTGATTATATTACTGAATTTATTTCCATAGGTGGGTGAGGGGTGTCAGTTCACCACTTTTCAAGGGATGGCAGAGCTTTTGGTGGGGGAACCAGCCCTTAGCACTGTGCCTGAGGACATGAGAATCTTGTTGGCATACAGGGAATGCAACTCTGCTGATGAGTTGGGGAAAACGGAGATTTATATCTAGCAATCAGGGTATCACTGCACAGGAAAGGGATACCCAGTGCTGCACAAAGA
Source organism: Protopterus annectens (assembly GCF_019279795.1). Taxonomy (NCBI): domain Eukaryota; kingdom Metazoa; phylum Chordata; order Ceratodontiformes; family Protopteridae; genus Protopterus; species Protopterus annectens. Next base: position 1,400,041,652 of record NC_056739.1, on the reverse strand, counting down.
TATAAGGCAACCCATGGTGGGCAGCCTAAACTGCCCCAACAGAGCCCATCATTAAGATGGGAAACCAGTAGTTCAGGTACATGGCCAGGTTCAAGGGTTAAATGTTTTAATGTGACCAGTGGGGCTATGTAGCATATAGATGTCCATGGAGGCAAAGTGGGGAACAAAAGGTGGGGAAGCCAGCAAGTGGGATTAATAGAATGCCAGTGGTAAGTTGTCTGGAGTATCAAACTGCCAGCAGAATATATTTCTGGTCTTGGTAGATGGAAAACAGGCCACTGCCAAGACAGACACAGCCTCTGATATAACCATTATGAAGCCTGCAGTGGTTAAAGAGGAGCAGTACTTGTTTGGGCAGTCCACTGCAGTCAGAGCTTTAGGAGGGATCCCATTCCAAATGTCTTTGGCTAGGGTTCAACTTGACTGGGAGGATTGAAAAGGAAGCAAGGAATAGGTGTGCTTGAGGATATCCCTGCAGATATCTTGATAGGGAATGATTTTGATAATGCAGTACCTTGCGTGCATGCAGTGACATGCAGTCAGGTTTGGAGACAGGCATGTGGGTCTGGTAGCCTGGTGGAGACCCAGACAGACTGCACACTTGAAACCAGGACCGGTTATGTTGCTAATTCAGGGAGGGAGCTACCCTGTAGCAGTGAGACTGAACATGAGCCACAGCTACTGGTGGGTACTGACATTCCCTTGAACAGAGTGACTGCAAGGGCAGAGGTGAGTAGTAGTAATCATGCTGAGAGTGAGGCACTGATGTCAGAGGATACCAGACTTCCTTTGGAAGGGGAGCTGGGAAGAGTTACAATGAGAGAGATGAGATAGGCTCAGTTCTCGGACCCTACATTACAAGACTTGAGGGAGGTAGCCAGGGAAGCACCTGATTCTCAAGGAAAAGGGAATTCTGTATACTAAAGCAAAGGGTTACTGAACAGAGAGTGGACCTTTGAGGGAGGACTAGAAGGTGATAAGAGGTAATACAGCAGTTGGTAGTGCCCAGAGCCTACCAACTGGCACTTCTAGCCATAACCCATGACATTCCCTTTGCAGGTCATATGGGCATAAAGCATAGCAAGAGATGTATTCTGCAGAATGTTTATTGGCCTGGGATTGCCATGGATGCAACAGGGTACTACAGGACCTGTGAGCAGTGCCAAAAGGTAGGCAAGGCAGGAGACAAACTCAATGCTCCTTTGATGGCTTTGCCTGTAATACAGGAGCCATTTCAGAGGAAGCTATAGATGTTGTGGGGCCTCTAATTACCCAAAGTTTCACAGGGAAGAAGTATATCTTAGTAGTTGATTGTGCTACTGGACACCCTGAGGTAGTGGCTCTGTCCTCCATCAGGGCAGAGAAGATGATAAATGCTTTACTAGAAAATTTTCAGCAGGGTAGGTTACCCAAGAGAAATACTGACTGACACAGGTGCCAATTTCATTTCAGACTTACCTCTGGCTTGTCTGTGGAAGAGCTGTGGGGTGTAGCACCGAAAGACAACCCCTACCACCCCCAGACTAATGGTCTTGTGGAGAGGTTAAAGTCTACGCTAAATACCATGCTACTGGCCTTTGCAGACCAGTTTAAGATGGAGTGGGACAAATATTTGCCCCATCTATTGTTTGCTTATAGAGAGGTACCCCATGAATCCACAGGTTTTTCACCCTTTGAGTTATTTGTATGGGCATAGGATGAGGGGGCCTTTAGATTAGATTTGTGATAAGTGGGAGAGTGACTGTGAATCCCACAAGGAGTCTTTTGTGACATATGTCCTAAACCTCAGGACAAGACTTAGGGAGATAATGGGCTTAACCCAGGAAAACTTGGCAGGAGCCCTACAGCAGAAACAAAGTCTGGTATGACAGCAGGTGATGGTGCTCATTCCTGTCAGACACAATAAGCTGCAGGCACCTTGGGAGGGTCCCTTCAAAGTGGTAAGGAAGGTCAGTGATATTAACTATATGGTAGAACTGCTTGGCAGGAGGCAGGGGCACAGACTGCACCATGTTAACATGATGAAACCTTACCATGACAGGGAGGCCCTTGTGCTGAGTATTTGCAGTAGGAAGCAGAAGGTGTATGAGGGGGATCTATGGCTACAGGGCACCATCCAGAAAGAGCACAAGCTACTATGGTGGAGCCTAGGGTTGCAGGCATATGATATGACAGTGCAACACTGGAGAGGGGTCAGCAATGCAAAGGCAGATGGCATCTCAAGACAGGGAAGGGGTAACATATTCCCAGATAGTCTTATTTCTCTCAAGCCACATTTCTCAAGATTCACTTGAAATACTAGCTTGAGTCTTCAAAGGGGGGGGGGGGAGCTGTGACAATAGGAGGTACTGGTAGCCATGCCAGGTGAAGTAGGGCAGTGGATGGATGACTTGTGCTAGCATATGTCATTAGTATATCAAACTGATCTGTACAGATGTCTGTGCTGAAACTGTATTTCTGAGCTTTGGTTGTGTTGTAAGTATCAACAGTGCACCCTGCTAAAATAAAGAGAAATGTATATGTATTATGGTAACTGAATTACATGTATATGTTTTAATATTGGACACTGACACAGCAAAGATTAACCAGTGGCTTATTTAAAAAAAAATAAGTTAAAGGTAAATGAGCTGTTAAACCATTAAAAGGCACCCCACAGTACTGAATGGGACTGGAGATGGTAGGTCTGAGAGCAGCCATTATCTGTTAGCTTTTGTAAGAAGGAGGAAGTGTTACAAATGTTTCTGGCTCCTAGGCACTACTATAAAAGCTCTAAATGTGTATGTAGCAGTCTGCTAAAATCCTGTCTCAAACTTCAAAAGGAGATATTGTGGGAACATAGAATAAAGTGACCAGATGAATTCATTCTGCAAGTCATCTTGGATATTATATTTTACAGGAAGTCATTTCAAAGTATTGAGCATTCTGTCAGGGAAACCGAAAAGGAAAGTCACAGCTAAAAAAGAACTGTTTATTTCAGATAGTAAGCGCCTTCATTCACCAAACATCAGTGAACTTCTTCAGGCATCCTTTTTAAAATTCACCCCCTTCTTAAATATACCTCTACAGTCATATGACCAACATAACATCATGTGACTTCAGTAAAACTGTACTCCAAATTAAGTACCCCATTCAGGAAAAATATATACCTTCACATTTCAAAAGGTTCAAAAACAAAATACATCCAACACACCTTATTTTATCCTAGTTCACCCTCCTTAGTTTTGCCTTCATTAACAATTTAAAACATCCATAAAAACATATATATATATGGATTCACTTTATATCCTTGAAATACTGAAATGTCGTAATTCAGTATTTCGATGCTATAAAGACGAAAATTTAAAACCATGAAAACTCAGAACCGCGAAATTCAAAATCTCGCACACCAGAGATTTTGAATTTTGTGCTGCTACTACACACACACACACACACACACACACACGCACATACGCACGCATGCACACACACACACACACACACACACACACACACACACACACACACACACACACACACACACACACACCTTCCTCCCTACACACAAACACAAGCTCTCTACTACATAAAAGAAGGGAGGCAAGCCCTCCTGCACCCCCTACATAAATATCCTCACTCTGAGGTCACACTACATACAAACACACACAAAACACCACCACACAAGCTACATTCTCCTCACACACACACATCACATCAACAAAACACACTGACACACACCACAGCCCCTACCCAAAACCCTTAACACACACACATTTGCCTGAATCCATAACCACAGCAAAACCTCAGAAGCATGAAATTCAAAACCTCCAGTATTCGAGGTTTTGAATTTTTCGCTTCTGAGCTTTTGCTCTTATCAGGAATCCACTTTATGGTTGATATTTCAGTATTTTGAGCTTCTAAAGTGAATCTATATATATATATATATATATATATATATATATATATATATATATATAGTTATTAAAAAATACAAATATAATTCTAAACTCCTTCCTTCATCTAGAAAGACTTTTCAATTTAAGTAAATAGGCTATAGAACATTGGCCATTCAACCCTGGGTAGCAATAAGCATTCAATGCAATTTGCCATTATAATTCTTGTTTTTCAAACTTTAAGCTCAATGGGCCACCTCTCGGGCCCAATCTAACCTGTTCTATAACTCTATATTTAAAAATATGACCCAGGTTGGTTTGAACATGTTTTGCTAGGGGACTAGCCTCTTTCCCTTTATTAAAACAGTAAACATGCTCATAAATCTGTTCCCTCAAACTATGTTTGGTTTTGCCTACATAACAACTTTAACATCCTTGGCATTTTGCCAAGTACACCCCTCCTTTGGTGTTACAGTCATACTTGTTCTGTGTGACATATTTCCTATTTCTTATTGCAACGTTCTGTCCAATATCAATCAATTTTGTTGGACTTTAGGGATTAGCTGAGTAATAGTTCTGCTACTGGGTAAATAGAAATGTGACAAAAAGAGAAAATGAAACTCTTAATGCCTTAAAGGAAAGTAACATTCAAGCAATGAAGCCCAACAAAGGCAGGAGTTAGTATTTATGACCCTGAAAGATTATAGGAAAATGATGCTGATAGTGCTCATAGGTTTATAGGTTCATAGGTGGGTACTAGGCTATCAGCCCTAGGACCTATACAAGCCTAGCCATAACAATTCCCTGGCTATTTCTTCCCACACTATTTACTTCCCTGGACCCCTGTCTAGCATGGCGACTGACGTGATCCCTGGGGTGAATTTCCTTTCTCCCATCCAATCGTCAAGGTTCCTTTTGAAGAGGGCCAAAGAGGCACTCTGCTTGACATGTATGGGCAATCTATTCCAGAGTCTAGGGAGTCTCTGGGTCAGGAACCTATCCCTCCAGTATGTTTTGTTTATTGTGATGACAAGGTTTAGATCTCTGGAGCGTGTGGCTCTGAGGGATTGGGATTTGTTTAAGTGTAGTATGTCCAACAGCTCTGTGTTTGACATGGCCTTGTATGTTAAGCAGAGATCGCCTCTGAGTAGACGATATGCGACAGAGTATAGCTGGAGTTTTTTAAGGCGGTCAGCATAGGGCATCTGCTTTAGGCCTGTGATTCTTTTAGTGAGGTATTTCTGCAGCCTTTCCAGTTGTTGCAGATGTCTTGAGAGGTACATACCAAATGGGGCCTTGTATTCTATAATGGGTCTAATGAGGGATGAGTACAGTGGGACAATGGCCTCCTTTTTTCTGGATGAGAAGCCCTTAGTGATGAGGTGTGCCACATAGAAGGATTTCCTGACTGTTGTGACGATGTGGTTATTGAAGGTGAGACCACTGTCCACCTGTGTCCCTAAGTCTCTTATCACACTTTCGGTGTTTAGTGTACTGCCACCTATATGGTAATTCACAGATACATGTTTTTTCCCAAAGGGGATAACTATACATTTCTTGGCATTGAGCTTGAGCCCATGGCTCTGGCACCAAGCATCTGTTTCTGTAAGGTCCTTTTGTAGAGTATCCACATCATTTGGGGATTCAATAATGGCTCCCAGTTTGCAGTCATCTGCGAACTTTGTTAGCCAGAGTCCCTTAGTGTTGGCCTGTACTTCAGAGAAGTAGATGCCAAACAAGAGCAGTCCCAGGACTGAACCCTGAGGTACTCCACTTGTCACTTGTCTGCAGCTGGATTTAGAGTCGGCTACTTTTACAGTGTGGGTTCTATCAGTAAGCCAGTTAGCAACCCATTGGGTGACGTAGGGATTAATGCCCAACTTAGTAAGTTTATCTATGATTCCAGAGTGGGGGATGGTGTCAAAGGCCTTGGCAAGGTCTAGATAGACTGTGTGGACCACCTTACCCTTGTCCATGGCTCTGGAGACTGATTTGAAGAAGTCAATCAGGTTCAGGAGACAAGATTGGCCCTTCACAAACCCAAACTGTGTGGGGTCCAGTGTTGAAGGTTGCCAATGTCTTTGTTTATAAGTTCCATGATAATACGCTCCATGGCCTTGCAGATAAGGCTTGTCAGACTGATGGGACGGTAGTTTCCAGGATCCAAGGTGGATCCTCCCTTGTTGAGTGGGATAACTGTAGCTCTGCGCCACTCAGTGGGCACGAAACCTGAGGTGAGGCTATGATTAAACATGACACTTAGGTGAGGTGCCAGTTCATATTGTAGTTCATGTAGTACATGGCCCGGGATGTCATCTGGTCCCATGGATGCTGCATTCCTAGCTTTGGAGAGTGCGTTTTTTACCTGTGTGGCCATTATTACCGGTATTTGGCAATCTTCCAGTATTGAGATGGGCCATTTAGTGGGTGAGAGGGGGGTGAAGATGGCACTGAATCGATCTGCCGCAATATTGGCAATATCCTTGGGATCAGTATATTTAATGCCATTCTGTTTTAGCTCAGAGCAGATCTGAGCATTGCCATTTAGATTCTTGACATAGTTATAGAATGCCTTGTGGTTGTCTTTGGAATCTTTGGCAATTTTATTTTCGTAACTAGCTTTGGAGGATTCTGATAGGTACAATATGGTGTCACAAAGTGAAATAAATGGGGCCTACCATAAGATTATGATCTACCTTAATGATTTGTTTATTAATTAGACAGCTAGACATAGAGCTTTATAACTGTTTAACAATGCCAGCACCAATCACCCCCCATTATATTCGGCATCCCTAAGGTCCATAATAATCTACAGGACCCAATTGTGGATGCAAGGAATTCTATTACATATTCTTGCACGAAAGTAGTAGATAACATACTTAAGATATATGTGGTGAATGAACCACAAATTTGTAAGGACCCTTGGACTTTTTTGCAAGCCATTAACTAACAGGCATTCCATGATAATTATTATTTTTTGACAGTGGATGTTAAAGATCTGTACGTGGTAATTCCACATAAATTGGGGTTGGAATGGGTTGTAAGCTTTTTATTAGAAAAGGGAGCAACATCTACCATAATTAGATCAGTTGAGGACCTACTGGAAATTATTTTAAGTAATAATTATTTTATTTTTGAAGGTCCTTTTATGTACAAAACAAAGGAGCGGTGATGGACTCGCCTTGCAGTGCTAGCTTTGCCAACCTAGTGATGGCATTTTGGGAGAAGGAATTAATTTTTAATAATGAACAAATACATGAGAAAATATTTTTTTACACATGCTTTTTGACAATATTTTTATTATTTTGAAGGGGGGCTTTGAGGTTGCTATGGATGTAGTGCAATATATGAATAATAGTACTACCTTTTTAAAATTTAGAACTTGTAACACAGAAAATGGGTCTATGTGGTCAAGATTTTTACAAAGAGAACATACTCCAACGCCTTCCTTCATTTTTCTAGTAGACACCCATTCCACCAGTAGTGAAGGGGCAGTTGGAATGGGCGGCCAAGAGGATAACCCTGGAGGATGACGTTTTGGCCGAATGTACCAACCTAAAGAATATATTTTTGAAATGGGGTTATCCCTCACATTTAATTGAGGAGTTGACTAAAGAAGTTCAAAGGAAAAGGGGAGAAGGGTATTTTAAACCCATCCTAAGTAGGGGGAAATGATAAGGCCTACACCAGAACAACCACACCTGGGTAGACTTGAAGGGGGGGTATCAAAACTAATTTTGGGTTGAGTTTTATTATGTTTTATACCTTGGACTCTAACCCACTAAAGAATATTTTAATAAAGAACTATTGTGTTCTGATGGAAGACATCAGCATTAGAGATAAATTTAACTGCTTGCCAAAGATTGTGTATAGAAAGGGGGCTAACCTAAGAACCATTCTTGAAAAAGAAAAAAGGAACATCAGTAGATAGCCAGGGATGTATAAATGTGAATCATGCCCCTACTGTAAATTGATTGATATTGGACAGAACTTCACAATAGGAAATAGGAAATACATCACACAGAATAAGTATAACTGTAACACCAAAGGAGTGGTGTACTTGGCAAAATGCAAGGATGTGAAAGTCTTTATGTAGCCAAGACTGAACGTAGGGTGAGGGAACATATTATAAACGTTTACTGAATTAATAAAGGGAAAGAGGGTAGTGCCTTAGCAAAACATGTTCAAACCAACCCGGGTCACACTTTTAAATTTAGAATTATAGAGCAGGTTAAACTGGACCCGAGAGGTGGCCCATTCAGCTTAAAGTTTGAAAAACAAGAATTATGGTGGCGAATTGCATTGAATGCTTATTGCTACCCAGGGTTGAACGATCAATGTTTTATAGCCTGTTTACTTAAATTGAAACGTCATTCTAGCTGAAGGAAGGAGTTTAGAATTATATTTATATTTATTAATTAAAAAAAAAAAATATATATATATATATATATATATATATATATATATATATATATGCATATGTTTTATGGATGGCTCTTGCCTTCCCTATAGTGCCTTTTTTAGGCAAGGTTCAAATGACAAACCCACGATCGTAACAGATACAGGCAAGCAACAACTGAGGGTAATGCTACTCAACGCTAGAAGTCTAAACCTCAAAATGCACTCACTCAAGGTACTCCTTAAAATGAAGAACATCGATATCTGTGCAGTGACTGAAACTTGGTTCAAGGCTCCAGAGAGCACCCCTGCATTACCAGCATATAACTCATACCATACCTTTTGGCCATCTAACCAGGACTGGAACACCAAGGGTGGAGGTGTGTCCATATACATTAAGGATAGCCACATCTACAGGCTAGTCGCCCAACATAATGCAACTGAAATTATCCAAGTGCAATTAACTCTGGGCAAACCTGCAATCCATATTGTAGCTTGCTACAGATCCCCCACCATGCCCCAGGATTCCCATTCCTCTTTTCTTGATACACTGGAAAATATTAGGGTTCAACCAAGCACCCTAATAATGGGCGATTTCAACTACCTCACCATTAACTGGGAAAACTACTCATGTACCAACTCCTTCACTCAACGCTTTCTAGAATTCATAAACTCCAATGCCCTGGATCAACTTATTCACACCCCCACCGGGGGCAATAATATCCTAGACCTAGTCATTACCAACATGAGTGACTGGTGTTCCACACCTGAAGTCAACTCCTCGGTGGTCAGATAAGCTAATCACCATAGATATCCAAATCCCGCCTCCACCCCCCATTAAGGAAACCACTGTAAAAAGTTTCTCCAAAGCCAACTTCATGCTTCTTAAGACAGAAGTGGCAAACTTCATGACACCCATGCAGATGGACAATACAGTTACGACTGCTGAATCTTATACAAATGCACTCTATATGCACTTACATGAGTGCATGGATCGTGCTATCCCTAGCAGAACCAAGATGCTATCCTCCAAAAAAAGGAAGCCAATCTGGTGGTCCCCTGATATAAACAAACTCTACAACAGAAGGAAGAAACTGTTGCAAAAGAGAGTCAAATCCCATAAGTGGAGGAGCTCCCTAGTCAGCCTCAGTAAGAAGCTGAGATCTCTCATAAAATCCTCCAAAGCCAGCTATGAAAACAAGATTTCCACTGACTCTCAGGACAACCACAAAGCATTCTATAGCTATGTCAAGAATCTCAGTGGCAACACCCAGATATGCTCTGAGTTACAGCACAATGGCATGAAAATTACAGAACCAACTGATATCGCCAACATCCTGGCTGATAGGTTCAGTGTCAACTTTACCCCCCCTTCACCCCCTAAAGGGCCCATACCCATACTGGAAAAATGCAGTGCCCCTGCAATCATAACTGACCAGGTAAAAACTGCGCTCTCCAAAGCCAAGAATACAGCATCTATGGGACCGGACAACATCCCAGGCTGTGTTCTACTCGAACTTCAGAATGAACTGGCCCCCCCACCTAAGCACCATGTTTAATCACAGCCTCACATCAGGCTTTGTACCCAATGAATGGTGCACAGCAACAGTTATACCTCTGCACAAAGGGCGAGCCACCACGGACCCAGGGAACTATCACCCTATTAGCCTGATGAGCCTGGTTTGCAAGGCCATGGAATGTATCATCATGGAACTCATAAACAAAGACATTGGTAACCACTAAACTCTGGACACCACCCAGTTTGGGCTTGTGAAGGGGAGATCATGCCTCCTGAACCTGATCAACTTCTTTGAAACAGTCACCAAAGCTATGGACGAGGGTAAGACAGGTCACACAGCCTATCCTGACCTTGCCAAGGCTTTCAACACCATCTCCCATTCTGGAATCATAGATAAACTGGGTATAAATCCTTATGCCACAAGATGGGTTGCCAACTGGCTCACTGACGGAACCCACATTGTAAAAGTTGCAGACTCCATATCTGACTTCAAACCTGTGACAAGTGGGTACAGTCTTGGGTCCTCTCCTGTTTGGTATCTACCTCTCTGAAGTACAGGCTAACACAGAGGGCTGCTAGCTGATGAAGTTCACAGATGACTGCAAATTAGGTGCCATAGTCGAGTCCCCGAATGACATGGACATCCTACAGAAGGGCCTCACTGAGACTGATGCCTGGTGTCAGAGCCACAGCCTCAACCTTAATGCCAAAAAGTGCATTGTCATCCCCTTTGATAAAAACTCAGTACCTATGAACTACCACATAAGCGGCAGTCCACTTAATGCTGAAAGTGTGATAAGATACCTTGGGACTCAGGTGGACAGTAGGCTCTCCTTTGATAATCACATTGCCACAATAGTCAGAAAATCCTTCTACATGGCACACCTCATCATGAAAGGGTTCTCATCCAGGAAAAAAGAGGTCATTGTTCCCCTCTACTCGGCTCTCATTAGACCTATTATTCTGTACAACACCCCTTTTGGAATGTACCTCACAAGACATCTGCAACAGCTGGAAAGGCCACAAAAATGCCTCACAAAGAGGATTATGGGACTCAAACAGATGACCTATGCTGACCATTTCAAAAAACTCCAGGTTTACTCCGTAGCATATCACCTACTCCAAGGTGATCTCTGCCTAACATGCAAAGCTATGTCAAACCCAGAGCTGTTCGACATGCTACACCTAAAGAAATCCCAATCCCTCCAAGCTACATGCTCTAGGGACCTAGACCTTGTCAACACAATAAACAGAACATGCTGGAGGGATAGATTACTGTCCCAGAGACTTCCCATACTCTGGAACAAGCTATCTATCTATGTCAAGCAGAGTTTCTCATTAGCACTCTTCAAAAAAAAATCTTGATGAGTGGATGGGAAATAGGAAATTCACCCCGGGGATCATTTCTGTGGCTCTGCTCAACAGGGGCACAGGAAAATAACCTTCTTAGGTGGTGAAAGCCAGCAAACCTTGTTGGCTAGGCTTACATAGGCCCTTGGGCCAATAGCCTAGTACTTACCTATGAACCTATGAAACTATGTTTTAAATTGTTAATGAAGGCAAAAGTAAAGAGGGTGGACTAGGATAAAATAAGGTGTGTTGGATGTATTTTGTTTTTGAACGTTTTGAAATGTGAAGATATATATTTTACCTGAATGGGGTACTTAATTTGGAGTACAGTTTTACTGAAGTCACATGATGTTATGTTTGTCATATGACCATAGAGGTATATTTAAGATGGGGGTGAATGTTAAAAAGCACATCTGAAGAAGTTCACTGATGTTTGGTGAATGAAAGTGCTTACTATCTAAAATAAACAGTTCTTTTTTTAGCCATGACCTTCCTTTTTGGTTTGTTTTATTCAGTAGTGTTTTAATTTAGTGTGCTCTTTTATTCTGTTTGGGAAGTCTGACTAGAAAGACCCTTGACCACAGCATCTTGCCTTGTGGTAGTAAGTAACTTAACTAGGGAAGAGTAAAAGTCTCTTAGATTCAGTCAGGAATATAGTGAAGCTTGGTTTAGATATTGTTTTTCTTTATTTGTCTCAGTCTGCTCATCAATGCTCTTTTCAGTATTTCCTGTGATCTGAACTCTGTGGTTTATTGTGAATATGTATTCAGTATTTTCATGTCTTTTTATTATTCATTATTAAATATATGTAAAACTTATATTGTGGCTGGTACTTAGTATCTAACATTTGAGAGTACTTGTATTTATTTGGTGACACAGTATGGGCCACTCCAGAAGACCTAGCTGTCTTGGTCAACTACTATCCATTGTATTAGTATTAATATTGCACAGTATAATTGGACACCCTCTAATTAGGGTCTTTGAGAAATGGATTGTGAAGTGTCTGGTGGTAGTGATAGCTACCTTATACTCTTGGCAGAAGGAGGCAGAGCAGGTAAATCTGTGCCAGCCTTTCCCAAGTCTGTGTGTGGGAAAATGACATATCTTAGAGTGTGTGTGTCAGCTAATTGGGATAGGGACATATAGCAGTGGATTTACAGAGAGGGTGTTGGAGGACTTGGCTTGGACACTTGGCTGAGGACCTAAGCCTACAGCTGTACCAGTGGGGAGTCTTACTAGGGACCTGGAGGGAGACAGATATGAAGACATCTAGACCCCAGGCTGAATTTGTTGCCTGCATGCTCTTAAGCCTCTCCTGCCATTTGGTCCTCTGTCTGGTTGCTGCTGCTGGTGTTTTGACTTTTCAAATCCCTGCACAGCTTTCAGGGCTTACCAAAGGAGAAGGCTTCATCAAAGATGGTCACTTAAATATTCAGACAAAAGTTAAAGATTGCAGGGGAGACAAGCTTTTAGTGCTACTCTGTCTTGATCATTCCACAGATCTTAAGCCTTAAGTAGCCAAAGATGGCAAGCCACAAAACTGGTGGTTTTCTAAGAGTAGCTGTTGTAAGATTAACACTAGGTGGCTGTGTTAATCCTCATATCTCATGTCTTCTTGTCTGTAGTCCTCTTCATTTATTGTGTAGACAGACAGAACCAAATATCATTTAATGGAAAAAAGTCTTAAGCTGAATACTGAGAACTGCTTTTTTTTTAATTATCTGAACTTCACAGGCTTCCAAGTATTATTTTCCTGTGCTTCACTGGCACTAACATTGTGAAAATGAACTGATTACACCTATCATCTGCAGCAGTGGGTGGGTATAGGCAGAGTAGCCGTCTTTATTAGTTCTCATATCTTCCTGGTTGTGTTTGAAAATGCTGATGAACTCATGTATACTTGATGATATCACAAAAACAGAAGCAGTTCCAGAGGTGCTTCACTACGAAACAGCACCTTCACCAAGTTGTGTCTCATGAGGATAGTCAATTCCTGGATGATCTAGAAGTTATTCATATAGGTGGCAGCCTTGTTTGTAAATCAGAAAATAGAACAAAGGTCTTATGAAGTAGAACCCACTCTGATGGAATAAAGGGATAAAGCCCTAAATAAGACCCAGCTGACCCAGCTTCAGTTATCATCTTGGGCAATTGAAGGAGTGGCAAGGAGGGATTGTCATGCCCATCCTGAGGGGGAAGGGCACTTGCTGTTGATGATTCCTAAGAGGAAGTATGGTCTGAAGAGGGGAATTGTCCATAGACACAACCAGCAAGTGTGATTGTGAAGAATGGGAAAACTGGGTAGGACCATATAAAATAGAAATCTCCTAGGGGGCAGTAGCACAAGTCTCTGAGTCCTCAGGATGACCTTAAGATCCATGGGTAGCTGCAGCAACACCAGAGCAAGTCCATGGGTGTGGTATGAGGCTGCTGGTAGGCCTAGTGTGGACATTAGGCAATGGGGGCTGAGCCAGTATAAATGAGGTCCGAGGGAAACAAAAAGTTAAAAAAAAAAGGTTTTATGAAGTAATTTTAGTCATTTTCATTTACTGTAGCTGGAACTTACTGGATGCTCATGCTCACATCATCATTCAGCAGTTACCACTGGGGTAGTCTTTGGCTAGATTTCTGAGAATCCTTCTTGAAGCACTTGACTCAAAGCATTGCATTGACTATTGAGTTTAATATTACCAAAGACTGACAAGGTTATAAAAAGACCCAAAACACAGCATCTATACAGCTAGTTGGGTGGGGACCATGTCTGTCGTGAACTTGTCAGCAATGTTAATTCTCCAGGTGATCAGAATTGTACATATGATATGGTCCATTGCAAGGTAATTGATATGATTCATGCTGCCAACCACAGAGCAGAGTCCCTACCATGGGAACAGAGGGAAATAAGTGATTGACAGATACAGAGGCATACAGACCCTGGGCTCATTTAAAAGTGGCACAACCTTTACAGAGTTCCATAGTGCGGTTCCGGGTGTTGGAGCAGAGCTGGATAGGCCTAAGACAATTTCAACTGTTGATGCCCTTGATGTGTAGTCCTTCTGTCAGTATCTGACTTCATTTTTACCAGTTTGCCACATTACAGTTTATAACAGCTGTTGTACTTCTGTCATACAGGTGCATCTGGCATCCAGACTCAAAGTCTACACAAGGTATGAGCAGGGTTATTACTTAATATCATATTTCTATAGCTGTAAAGGTATCAAGCTGCATGCATGATTGTAGTGCTGGGTCATACTCATGCTGGAAGTTTATATGCTTTGGTATATTCACAGATGATTCATTATCTGGCACAAGCACTATGGAACTGTCCCTGTCTGATATTGAAGGATCTGAAACCTCTGCTAATGACGATGATGATGATGATGATGATGATCTGGCACAATCAGGGGGTACAGACTGTGTGCTGGACGCTGGGAGTGTGATTCTAACATTACTTAGGTATTGGACACAGTTTCTATGCCTACATCAGAAGAGGATACAATTGTGTTTAAGAAACATATTAAATCAACAGTATCAGTTAAGATCATGGCAACTTTTGTGAAACTAGGCAAAGATCATATTTGCACTGATCAATATTATGTTAATAATTCTGTAAAAAAGCCCCTATCACTTAGCATTGTGACATAAATGACCACAGCCCTAGCTATGGGCCAGGTGCCCTGGGTTTGATTAGTGACTCTGGTGTCTGAAGCACTGGTAGACAAGGATTGTTATGCTCATCTTAAGGAGGATGAGGGTGTTAGAGTCTCTCCGGGCACATTGCCCCAGTTAATTTCTTTAATGGAGACTGGGTAGATAGCCATGAGGAGCTTCCTCAGGGGTGCGCAGGGTGATTATATCAACTCCTTATAAAAGTGAGGGGGGTGGTGTAGATGCTCATTGCATGCCCCCACCTTTGTGATGTTAGTAGTTGCACAGAAATATGGGAAATGTATAGTAGAAAAACATTTTATGACAGCAGTATGATGCTGCCACTGGACTTCTGATTTCCTCCCCAGTCTCAAACATGGGCCATGTGTAGCTCAGTGGAGGCAAAGGCAGGTCCAGTGGATTAGGAGTGCAGCTGGGGGCAGAAGATTGTCAGCTGCTGGGATCTAAAAATATTGTTAAAAAATAAACTATCATTGTAACATAATTGAAAAAGTAGGATCTGTCATGCCAGGAGCAAATAATTTTTTTGTCCTTGATGCTAATCTGAGATTTTTGTAAATAAAGTGCAATAAGGAAACTTCAAAGTTGTGTACTTTGAGTTCACCTACTGGAAGCTACAAAATGTTGAGACTTCAATCTAGTGCATTATCATCATCCAAATTGTTTTAGAAAGTTGCAGCAAAAATAATCAAGGGGTTTGATTGTGCATTTATTATAAAAGATGACTTACTAGTGTGGAATCAGAAAAAAGAAAATCATGATGCAAGACTTTCTAAATTACTGAAGAGACTAAGGCCCAACAACATCAACTTAAACAGAAGTAAATATAAAACCCATTTTGCAGAACATTGACATTATTTGAAGTCTTGAATCTAGACATTGAGAAAAGTGCTCCAGGGTAGTGTCTTTCATGAGCTTTATGCAGTTTCTTTTAAATTTTATTCTTAATATGTCAGTTATATATTTGCCATTATGGATATGAATGGAATGTGATGTGAAATGGCACCACAGTGCAGAATAATTAATGATATTTGAAATGCATAAACAGTTAGTCACTGAAGTGCTCATACCAAAATACATCATATGTAATTAATCAAGTACAACAGCAAATACAAAACAAATCTGAAAGCATTCAATGGAGGGATTTTGCAAGAAAGTAAATTGGTTGGTTATGGCACAAAATTCATGAAAGCTTGCCACAAGGGAATACTTGGATAGGAAAAAAAAAACAGAAACTATATGCCATTGTATATGGCTTAGAGAATGTCCATGCCATGAATATATTTATGAACAAATCTGTAGGTAAATCAAAAAGTAAAAAGGCCAAACAGACAAACCAATTAATAAAAACTACAAGAAAAACCTTGCCAAGCTAGAGTTTTCATGTTGTGATACTTTAAACCTCCTGTAATAGAGGCCCATGGGATATATGCAAAGGACCACATAAAGCCATCAAGTGTTTCAGCTATATGGCTTCTCAATGTCCATGACGTTTTCCTTTTTAAGTTCTTATGGATAGATTCAGGCCAGCAAAGCCAAATGCTACTAGCTGTGGACATGCACGTTTTGGCTTTCATGTGACCTTTTTATATGTTCATAGGTTCATAGGTGTGTACTAGGCTAATGGCCCTGAAGCCTTTACAAGCCTAGACCATAGGATTACCCCAGAATCCTGCCACCTGACCATAGTTCCCAGTGCCTCTGTCGAGTAGAGACACTGGCGTGATCCCTGGGGGGAATTTTCTATTTCCCATCCACTTGTCAAGATTTCTCTTGAAGAGGACCAGTGAAGTGCTTTGTTTGACATGTATGAGGAGTCTATTCCATAGCATGGGCAGTCTCTGGGTTAGGAACCTGTCCCTCCAGCATGTTCTGTTGATTGTGGTAATGGGGTTGAGGTCTCTGGAGCATGTGGTATGGAAGATTGGGATTTCTTTAGATGTAGCATTTATAATAGAGCTGAGTCAGACATGGCTTTGTAAGTCAAGCAGAGATCGCCTCTAAGTAGGTGATATGAGACAAAGAATAGCTGGAGTTTTTTGAGTCTGTCCATATAGGCAAGTGTTTAAGGCCTAGGATCCTCTTTGTGAGGTCCTTTTGCAGCCTCTCCAGTTTTTGCAGGTGTCTAGTGAGGTACATGCCAAATGGGGCATTGTACTCGATGATTGGCCTAATGAGGGAAGAGTAGAGGGAAACAATGACATCTTTCTTCCTGGATGCAAAACCCTTAGTAATGAGATGTGCTACATAGAAGGACTTTCTGACAACAGTGGTAATGTGGTAGTCAAAAGAGAGGTTGCTGTCAACCTGTGTTCCTAGATCTCTTATAATGCCTTCTTTATTCAGTGGACTACCATTGATGTGGTAATTCATGGGAACTGGGTTTTTCCCAAAGGGGATGATGACACATTTTTTGGCATTGAGCTTAAGGCGATGGTTCTGACACCAGTTGTTGGTCTCAGTGAGGCCTTTCTGTAGGATGTCAACATCACTTGGGGAATTAATAATAGCTCCCAACTGGCAATCATCTGCGAACTTTGTCAGCCAGAGTCCCTTTGTGTTGGCCTGGACATCAGAGAAGTAGATGCCAAAAAGGAGAGGACCCAGGACCGAACACTGTAGGCAGTCTGACTTGAAGTCAACTACTTTCACACTGTGGGTTCTATCTGTGAGCCAGTTTGCAACCCACCTAGTGATATAGGGGTTGATACCTATCTTGGTCAGCTTTTCTATGATTCCTGAATGGGGAATGGTATCGAAGGCCATGGGCAGATTAAGGTAGGCTGTATGAACCACCTTGCCTTCATCCACAGCTCTGGTGACTGACTTAAAGAAGTCAATCAGGTTGAGCAGGCATGATCTACCCTTCACAAAACCAAACTGTGTGGGATCCAGAGTTTGGAGATTCCCTCCCTATATCCTTGTTTATTAGGTCCATCATGATACGTTCCATAGCTTTGCATATCAGACTCATCAGGCTAATGGGCTGATAGTTCCCAGAGTCTGTAGTCACTCCTCCTTTGTGGAGAGGGATGATTGTAGCAGTGCACCATTCGGTAGGGACAAAGCCTGAGGTGAGGCTGTGATTGAACTGGGCACACAGGTAAGGTGCCAGTTCACTCTTTAGTTCATGTAGAACACATCCAGGGATATTGTCAGGCATAGAAGCTGTATTCTTGTCCTTGGACAGTGCTGTTTTAACCTCTGCAGCAGTAATATTGGGTGCCTGGTAATCTACTGGTATTGTGATTGGTCCTTTGGGGGGAGAGGTAAAGTTGGCACTGAATCTGTCGGCCAATATATTGGCAGTATCTGTTGGCTTGGTATAGGAAATACCATTGTGCAGCAGCTCAGAGCAAATCTAGGTATTGCTGTGGAGATTCTTTACATAACTATAGAAGGCCTTGTGGTTGTCTTTACTATCTGCTGCAATTCTGTTTTTATAGCTATCTTTAGAGGATTTGATGAGGGATCTTAGCTATTTGTTGAGGCTGATAAGGGAGTTTTTCCAGTCTTGGGACTTCACCTTATTCCTCATCAGTTTCTTCCTTCTGTTGTAGAGTTTGTTTATGGCAGGGGGACCACCAGATTGGCTTCCTTTTTTTGGAGGAGAGCATCTCGGTTCTATTAGATATAGTGAGATCCATGCATTTGTGTACATGTTCGTACAGTGCATTGGTGTATGATTCAGCAGTCTTGCAACTATTCTTCATTTGCATGGGTGCTGTGAAGTTAGCCACCTCTGTTTTTAGGAGCCCAAAGTTAGCTTTGGAGAAGTTTTTCGTGGTGATTACCTTTACAGAGGTGTGTGTGTGTGTGTGTGTGTGTGTGTGTGTGTGTGTGTGTGTGTGTGTGTGTGTGTGTGTGTGTGTGTGTGTGTGTGTGCGTGTGTGTGCGTGTGTGTGTGTGTGTATGTGTGTGTGGAAGGGATGTGGATTTCCAAGGTGATTAGTTTCTGGTCGGATCTAACCAGAGAGGAGTTGACTATTGGTGTAGAGCAATAGTCGCACATATTAGTAATGACCAGGTCAAGGATGTTACTACTTCTAGTGAGGATAAGAATGAACTGGCCCAGGGCATTAGAATTAATGAATTCCAGGAAATGCTGGGCAAGTGTGTTGGTACATGAGTAGTTTTCCCAGTTAATGGAGGGGTAGTTGAAGGTACACAGTATGAGAGTGTTAGACTGGACCTTAATATTCTCCAAGGTGCTTAGGAATGTGGAGTGTGAGTCTTGGGACATGGTTGGGGATGTATAGCAGGCTATGACTTGAATTGCTGTCTTACTCAATGTTAGCTGCACCTGAAGTATCTCTGATGCGTTATGTTGGGCTACCAGTCTGGAGGTGTGTGTATCCTTTATGAATATGGAAAGACCACCACCTTTGGAGCTTCGGTCCAAGTTCTGGGGCCAAAAGGTGTGGAATGAGTTATAGCCTTGTAGTGCAGGGGTGCTTTCTGCTGCTTTGAACCAGGTCTCTGTTACAGCACAAATGTTGATGTTTCCCATTTTAAGGAGTGCTTCAAGTGAGTGCATTTTGAGATTTAAACATCCAGCGTTGAGCAGCATGACCCTCAGATTGCATTTGCTTGTAGCTGTTACACTGGCAATTTAGTCTTTGCAACACAACCTAAAAAAGGCAATATAGGTGTGGCAAGAGCCTTGGCTAGTATCCAGAAGCCCAGGGGTGACAGATGCAGGCCATCTCTGGCAAAGCATCGAGGTTTGTCAGTCATGTCATCCCAGGCAGACAGATACTTGATCCCCTTAGAATGACACCAGAAACTTAGCCAATTGTTGAAATCAATCATTTTCTGCTTGAACTGTGGTATCATTCTGGGTGATGGTAGGATGCTTCTCACGGCTAAGGTCATACCCAGCTGGGCTACATAATCCGAGAGCTCCTCCGTGTCTCTTTTCATGTAGTCCAGGCAGTTTGGCTATACTCTAGAAACACAGGGACTTTAAACCCAGTTCATAGCCATAGCCATTAAGGTGTCTGCAAAATATCTCAGAAAGGACTTATTGGCAAAAACAACAAAAGCCCTAACAAACTAGACTTCACTCTGTTGACAGATTCCATGGGGACTATGCAAATTACCCCCGAAAGACATATAAGCAGGGGCAGCTCATGCTATTGGACTGCAGAACTGCAGCCCCCCAACTGTAAAAAAGAAAGAAAAGAAAAATAAATGCAAGTCCTGGAACTTTGCACTTGCATGCGTGCAGAGTTTCCCGATATCTGGACTGCTGGTAAGACAGTCCGGAATAGGAAGACAGCATTCAACAGCAGAGATCCCTGAAGTCTATGCAGTTACAACTGCATAGACTGGAAGAGGATCGGATTGCAACATCTGCAGGCTGGGTAGCAGCTTGGTCTCCCGGGAAGGACTTTGCTCTCATGGGCTTTTAGTGCAGGAATGGACAAACTTTGCAGCAATGGAAGGAAACTGGGCTTTTGAAGGGACAGACTTTGAAGCTGGGCTAGCATTTTGCAACAGAAGGGACTCCTACTCAGTGTGTGTGTGTGTGTGTGTGTGTGTGTGTGTGTGTGTGTGTGTGTGTAATGCCCCAGTTAAATATACCTAGTGGCTACAGATAACTCAGGAAATATACCTGGTGGCTAGACTCAAACCCTGTACCTTGGGAGCAGGTAGCAAGAGCTTGAATTCCCTAATCACCACCACTTATGAATTTTTTGTCGCATATTTTATTCTTGTGAAATTTGTGGTTATCTGGATTTTTGAATTCACTAAATAATGACAGGCATTTGAATTTCAGACTTCATATTCTTCAGAGAGTACATGGTAACACAAAACCTTTTATTATAGCAATTTTCTGTTTATAAGATCAGTATTTGAAATTTGACCCTATATTTGGGGCTGTATTCCCCCATTATTGCCTTTGTATAGTTTCTTTTGTGCTAAGAGGCTGAGAGCTATGGGGAGAATTGAATTCACTGAATATGTTTGGGAGCTACATTCTCTCATTATTGGCTTTGTCTAGGTGTTTTGTGCTAAGAGGTTGAGAGCTATGGTGAGAACTGAATTCACTAAATGATAGCCATTTAAGTTTCAGTGTACCTGTATTTTAAACAGCTGATTTAGCATAGTGGTATGCTACTCTGACTGCAGTGCACAGGGTCCTGGGTTCCAGAGTTGGCAGTGAAATGCATGGTAGTAACACAGCATTTTATTTTAGAAAAATTCCAAGATTATACAAGCAATGCTTAAAATGTGTCTCAAGTTTCTGTCCCTCCCTCCATAAATTTTGGCTATTTCCAGATTTCTTGTGCTTCAAAGTTGAGAGATAGAGCTGAGTGTGGAGTGGATTTTACAAGGAGCTGAGAGCTTGAAGAGAAGTTTAGTGCTGCTTATGCTGCATGCATTGTTAATAGCACAAGAGGTAGTGTACTTACTTTTGATGCAGGAGGCTGTGGGTTCTACTCCCACAGTATATAGATGCATTGCTGATACTGTACTCTGTTGTCCTTTTAAAGGGGGGGGGTGGATGCTGCAGTCCTAAGAATGTTCTCTTTGGTGGAGATACCTAGTAACAATGAGTCTGTTATCAGTTTGCCATCCATTCCCTATTGCAATATTACTAGCTTATTATTTTTGTAATGTAACACGGGCAATTTATTCCTCAAGGGCAACCAGCACTTTATTTGTAGATGAAACAAAGAAATATAAAGTTGTTTGCTAACAGCAACCCAATCATTAGTTACAGATCTCTTTAATGTAAAATTATTTAGATGACTTTTACATCTGCAGAGATTGTGCATATTTAGTGATACTGGTATGTAGAAGTTTGAGTTGACTTTTATGATGGAAATGTTCTGAACTGGGCAGTTTTTGTCATTATTGGTGCATACATTTTGTTTCATTGTTTACCAGAAAAATGTTCAAAACAATACATTTAAAATGCTTTCTAGCAACTATACTGTATTATACAAGGAATATAATTTAATACATTCAGGAAGGTCTATCAAAGAACACATGTATGTTTCCTATGCAAGGGGCCTATTATTTGAAAACAGCCTAAAGTTAATCTTTATCTGGCACTGGCCAGATGTATTTTATTTGAATGTGGGTTTCATTGCTGTTTCAATGAATGTGAGTTTCAAGGGCAGAGAAGTTTTAATGCTAAGTCTATTTTCATTGTGAGATGGCATTGCTTTATTTAGTAGAAGTATATTAGTGTTTGTACTGTAAAATGTAAAATAAAACTTTTAAAGGAAATCCAAATCATCATAAAAGTAAAGCAGTATGCACATTACAGTGTTTATAGCAAATGGGGTGAAATAGCCAAGTAATGGGACTTTGGAATAGCTGCAGGGGGGAGGCCCCATTCAACCATGATTTTGTGAGGGGGGAAGGGAGGCAAACTCAGACAGCCCCAGCTGAAGTATAACTCTTAACTGTCCAGATGTTTTCAGAATGAATAGATTTATGCTTCTTATTTTTGGTTTGTTCCTCATAAAATTTGTGGTTTTCTGGCAAATCATTTCAGAATGAAGTCATTAAATAATGACAGACATTGAGTATCAGACTTCATACTCTTCAGAAAAATGCATGCTAATGCAAGACCTGTTGTTCTGTCAACTAAGTTTATACAAGAGCAATTTTAGTACTGTTTGTATGCTCCCCCAGTATATTTGGCCTTGCCCAGATTTCCTAGGTTAAGAGGTTGAGAGGTATGCACAAATAAATTGCTTTATAGAATTAGGTATATCCAAACCTCTCAACTGTCTCCGATTTTGGCTCAAAATGTTGCTCTCCCCCTAATAATCCCTCCACAAAATGGCAAATTTGGAAGAAAATGTGGAGGGTTTACAATTAATAAATAATTGTAATGATCAGAGTTATAGATTACTTTTAATTTCAGAAATGCATGTAGATTCTCTTATTTTGTGAGCTGCTCAAGTTAACAGTACTAATATTAAAAAAGTGCTCCTTCTTTGACAGGTTTCTAGCTGTATTGTGTGGCTATTTTATATTTTTGCATCACATTTTTGGTCCGTTTTTCATAAAATTGTGGTTTTCTGGCAAATTAGTGGCAAATCATTAAAGATTGAAGTTAGTAAACAATGATAGACATTTGAGTTTCAGATTTCATACTCTTCAGAAAATTCATACTAATGAAAGACGTTTGATTATATTATCTAAGTTTATAAGAGCAATATTTAAACATTTTCCTTATTTTGGGACTTTCTCCCACTTCTATTTATGGGTTTGTCCAGATTTCTTGCTCTGAGGCTGAGAGGTATGACAAATGTGTCAGGGCCATCACCATCAGCCAGAGACATTTCAAATTGTGACATACTTGTTGCACCCCAATTCCCCATGTAGTGACTCTGGATGTGTCCAAGCAAGGCGAGGAGCAGTTATACAGTGCAAGTGTGCAGAGTATCCCCCAATCCAAGGTAGACAAAAGTACTACAGTGGCTTTTCATCTGTCCTTGATTTTGCAGAATGTTCTGGCTTTCTGTCATATTTTTATACTGTTGATTTATGCTTCTTCTTATTCAGAAAATGCATGTTGTTGTAGTGCCTGTTGCTCTGTGTTTAAGTAGCAATGCTTTAATGAACATCAGGTAAGCTTGCCTGAGATTGTAAGATGCAAGTAAGCTTTAATAAGCATACTGTTAAAGAATTACAAACATTACATGCCTTTTTGTTGTTGTCATGCAGAGAATATTTACATAATTAGATACCATATAAGTCTTAGGTATTGAAATGCATATGACATTATTTGTAATAAAGGACAGGATTACAGTATTTTCAGAAGCTCATTACATTTTTTTGGAGACTTGCAGTCATCTTTGCATGCTTTACTCATAAACTAAACAGAATGCCTGTTTATCATGTGTGGTCCATAACCTGTGCAGTAATCCTTTAAGCAATTTATCTTGAGCTTGTTTCTTGTTTGCTGTTCATTTTTTACTTTGAGCATGTTCTCCCCATGAAACAAGTAGATAGTTGTTGTCAGGTAGCAGGTCTTTTTTGGAAAATAAACATTTTTACAAGTGGGGGTATCACAGAGATTGCTACTTTCAGCATGTTACTTGGTACTTTTATAAAGCTGAATATAAATTATAATTAGAACTGCAGTGCAAGTAGAAGTGGTTTGAGATGAGTGCTGCTTGTTTTTTATACCTGATTTTGACTGGCATTCCAGTAATGTATTTAAAAAGTAATTTATTTTTTCATGCCTTACAGCCCTTTTGTTTCCATCTAGACATTAAGTAAGCTGTCATGTAGCCAATGCATTGAAATATTTTTTCTTCTACAATTCATTTTGTCTTGATTGGACTCTCATAATAACAGTTTGGCATCCAGGGCAGCATATTTAATTAAAGTCCCAGTTTTTGTGTTTTTTAGCATAGCCCCACTCCTTCTAGTTGGCCACACCCTTCCTGTTGGCCCCACCCATTCAGCTGTCTCCTGCAGCCCTCCTTTGATTTGAAGTCATCAGCTGCCACTGCAGGGTCTATATTAGAACATCGAAGTTTCACAACTTCGAATGTCCTAATATCGACCCCTATTCAGCGAATGCTGAAAATAGCAAAGCTGCAGAACACCGGATTTCTTCCTAGGGAAGGAATTCAGTAGGCTATTCATTTGGCTTCACTATTTTCAGCACTGTGGTGGAAAGTTACAGGTTGGGATCAGGTAAGTGTGCGATTGTGTAGATGTGAGGGTTAGGGCACGGGGTAGGTGAGCTAGGGTTAGGAGAGCGGGTCAGGTAAGTGTGCGATTGTGTGGACGTGAGGGTTAGGGTGGGGTAGGTGAGTTAGAGTTAGGAGAGCGGGTCAGGTAAGTGTGCGATTGTGTGGACGTGAGGGTTAGGGTGGGGTAGGTGAGTTAGAGTTAGGGTGCAGGTGAGTGTGCAAAAGTGACGGACCTTAGGTTTAGGGTTTGGGTTAAAGTAAGTGGATAGCTAGTGGTATATGTACAGTTTAGTGTAGGGTTAGATGTAGGATTTTAGGTGTATGTGTGTGGATTGCTGTTTGTTTGGTGTGCTTGTGTTGTGTATATGTGTGTCAGAACAGCAATTTTTTTCCCTGGGAAAAAAATTGCTGTTCTGCATGTTTGATATTGTCAGCGTTCGCTGAATAGAGGTCAATATTAGAACATTCGACGTTTTAAAAAGTCGATGTCCTAATATAGACCCTCCACTGCATATAGGTGTTTCAGCCACATTGTTTTTGAAGGCCGCTGACTTATTACTTTAATAAGCCCTTATTAAACCATTCAGGGAAATAAAGTCAGACTACAATAGCTGTAGGCTTGTCAATTCAGCAAAAGTGGATAGTTTGGCCTTTATTTGAAATCAACCAAAGCCTTATATCCATAAACTGTTTTATCACTTTGTTGGAAATATTGACAAATCTAAGTTTTGTACCTGACTTTTCTGGACTGAATAACTCCTGAAATCATTACTAGATTTTTGATAGTTTTTGGAAATAACAGATGTGGTACAAAGTTGACAATATTCAAAAAATTCATAATACACAAACAGGAGCACATTTACAAAGTAAATGCCCTAAGGTAAAAAACACAGCATCCATAGGACATAACATCCCAAGCTGAGTCCTACATGGGCTTATACAAGAATTAGCATCACCATTGGGTATTTTTTTCAATTACAGTCTAAGCATTGGCTTCAGCCCAGCTGACTGGAAAAAGGCCACAGTTATCCTCTTGCACAAAGGTGGTGCTACAAGTGACCCTGGGAACTATGGATCAATTAGCCTGAATAGCCTTATCTGCAAGGCCATGGAAAGAATCATCATGGATCTTATTAACAAAGACATTGGTAACCTCCAAACACTTGACTCTACTCAATTTGGATTTGTCAAAGAGAGATCATGCCTATTAAACCTGGTGTCCTTCTTCGAGACAATCACCAAGGCCCTTGATGAGGGGAAATCTGTGTACACAGCCTACCTAGACTTAGCCAATGTTTTTGACAATATCCCCCACTCAGGCATAATTGACAAATTCACCCAGCTAGGTATCAACCTGTATATCATTAGATGGGTCTGTAACTGGGTCACTGATAGGGGAATCCACCTCAAACAGCAGACCTGTAACTAGTGGTGTTCTACAGGGGTCAGTCCTGGGACCTCTACTATTTGTAATCTATTTCTCCGAAGTGCAAGCTAAAACTAAAGGTCTGTGGCTGACACAGTTTGCTGATGACTGCAAACTGGGAGCAGTCATAGAATCTCCAAATGATGTCAACATGCTACATGAGGGTCTTACACAAACACATGACTAGTGCCAAAATCATGGCCTTAACGTCAATGGAAAAAAATGTATTATTATCCCTTTGGGTAAGAGTGATGTTCCTGCTAATGACCACATCAATAAAAACACCATAAGTGTGCACTCAGTGGTGAGACACCTGGGCACACAGGTTGACAGCAACCTTACCTTTGCTCAGTATGTCTCCACAGAAGTAAGAAGGGCATGTTATACTGTTCATCTCATAAGTAAGGGCATTGCCGCCGAAAAATAAGTTATAACCTCCTTGTACTCTTTGCTCATCATGCCAATAATTGAGTACAATGCCCCTTTTGGTATGTACCTTTCCAAGCACCTGCAGCAATTGGAGAGACCACAAAGTTTCCTCACAAGGTAAATTCAAGGTATTCAGCATCTGTCCTATGAAGACTATCTGAATTCTCTGTCACTTTATTATGTTTCATACTGACTGCTCAGAGGTGATCTCTGCCTTGCATATAAGGCAATCTTTGACCCTGCTTTATTAGAACTCTTGCATAACCCTAAGTCAAATGGTACATGGGTTGCTCCCTCTAATGGCCTTAACTTGGTATGTGACATTAATAAAACCTGATGGAGGGGCATCTTTGTCTCCCAGAGGTTACCATACCTTTGGAACAGACTCCCATTTCATGTTAAGCAGAGCACCTCATTGGCCCTCTTCAAATGCAATCCGGATGACTGGATGGGTAACTGTAAGTTTGCCCCAAGGGTTCCACCTATGTCCTTCTTGGACAGGGGTGATAGGTGCTGATCGTGGAAGCACGGTTAAAACTTGGCTAGGCTTGTAAGGGCCCTAGGGTCAGTAGCCTAGTAACCTGCTATGATCCTATGATCCTATGAACTCTGTTAGTCCAAGTATTCATTGAGTCTTTACTTGGAAATCTCAAAAACAGGTAAAAAACATGGGTTGCATCACATTTTGGCATATCTTGAGCCTTTAAATGTTCTTGTTGTCTGTAGTTAAAAATAGATGGCAACTTTTACAGATACCAGACTTGGATGTTTATGGTGTTCTGTTAATTCACATTAACTAATAGAATGGAAGCATTTTACAGTACTATACCATTTTATTGCAAGTGTATTTAACCAGTTCCGGTTTGCCTAGGATGAAACAGAACAGATAACACCCTTATCTATTATTGTTTTTGCATTTGCTTACTTTTGAGTACTTAACAGTTTAAAATAAGTTAAAGTCTATAATTTAAATGATGCTACTCAGATAATGAATATTTAGACCTACTGAAGCCTTCATTCTAATCACTCTTGCATTTTTTTCCTTATGTTAATTAAAATGATATTGCTAGTCTCCTAAAATATACAAGTATTATAACCAGGTACCTAATCCACATGGGTCTATATAATTTAATCAAAATACGTATTAATTGAACAGTAAACAGTGAAGATAATTTCAGTGAACCTCGGACTTTTAACAACTTTGCCGTTAGTGTGATCTCAGAGTTGGTATATATAGCTAGGAGTGTATGGGGGGCAATGTCCCCTACTTGGGTGTGTTTGATTTAGTGCAGTGTGTGTTCAGGAGTGCTTGTGCATGAGTGGTTCCTATCCCTGGAAAAAGTCAGAGATTTTCTGAAACGATTTTCACTGTTTAGTGTTTGATGACTACGTGTTCGACAAATATGTATTTCAATTAAGTGATATAGACCCAGTCCACATATAGCCTTTTCAGCATTTTTACTGATGTTTAACAGAAAACTCAAACTTCGTTTTTATAACCGCTTTAATGACATAGAAACCAGTGATTTATCATAAAATGCTAAATGAAACATTAACTCAGTTGCATTTTTTTTAAAAACATTACCTTTGCTTGAACAACTTACTATAAAATAATTTTAATTTTTTATTTATTTTATTCATATTTGTTTACTGGGATAATACACTAATCAATTGTGATCATTTGCAGGCATAGCCCTCGTTAAAATTCACAAATGTAGAAATAGTACAGAAGCTCGCAAAACTGTCAATATCGAAAACAAAGTTATAGACAAACCAAACCAACAAAGTTACACATACAATGTGCAGAGTATTTTAATGCATTAATTAGGATAAGACAATTTTCATTAAATAATCAGTCTAAGGCAATGCTGACTTATTAACAAAATATTAATCTTTTACCTCTACCATGGCAGTCTTTATGCCACTTCTGTAAAAAAAGTGTTATCAAACAATATGCAAGAGTTTTATAGTTAACACCAGCCTGAAGGTGCAGAGGCAAAGTATCTGTTTTTATCACCAGCGGCATAAGTTCAGAGATGAGCTAACACCACTGATATGGAATGCTGTAGGGATTGGATGAAGCAGGTGAAGGCCAGCTCTCATAGTTTAAGGAGGTGGTTGGTAAGGAATCACTGCCTGCGTGGCCTCTGGTGGAGACCATTAGTCTCACAGGCTAACTATTACATATGACATGGTGACATGATGTCCTATGCTTGGCAGGGGATGTATGCACCTGGTGTGATAATGAATCTGACTGACCACAGGGATATGATGGCTCCCTTCTTCTTGTTTGCTACTCCACAGAAGGTCCTAATTTCCATGATTTTATAAATTGCACTCCAAGGTTTTCTTACTGAGTAATTTTGGGACAAGCTTGGTAAAATTATACATCTGGAATTGTTGGGGACAGCACATGGGGGTATAGTTGTGTAATAAAAGATAAGCAGTGTGCTGGTTGGAGAACAGAGAGGACTATTAAAGCATTTATATAGTCAATACACCAACTACATTACTGGTGAAAACAGTATGCATATATGCTACACCTGATTATCAAGGAATTTTCTCAGAGCAAATACGTCTGGCAGTGATCTATAAAAAGTGTCATATGCTCTTGCAAGTGCTTTCTGAATCACCAGTGCTTGGCAGTGATAATATTTCCATTCTCTCCATATAAACCTTGCATTCTGTTCTTGTTGTAACCCCAAATTTAATGTACTATAACTAGAACTGACAGCATTTTGAATTAGAAATAAATTGGTGCTTATCAGTTACTGCTGTTTTCTTATCAGGATGAACATGTAGCTATTCTTTGTTCAAAAATGTGAACCTGCATTTAAGAATGTGTATGTTTTAAATTATTTATTTTGTACATTGTTGTAACATCATAATCCAATTATGTCATAGTATGCAAATTATTCTTTAAGAGGCAGCTACTTACTTAACACAAAAAGAACAGACATTCTGATCTTAAAAAGCAATAATGTTTAAAAGGTATGAGTTATGAACATGTGCAATCAATTAAATAGGATAAAATGTACAATCAACTCAGTGACACCAGTCGAATTCCCTGTTGACCATCCAAATGCCCTTCCTGGAACCCACTGTTATAGTGGTATGTCCCTTTTCAAACCTCTGCTTTAGAGTCTCATTTCTGTCTGTCCAGATTAAATCACATAACTCACATGGGAAGAGCCTTTGCTATAAATCTGGGTCCGAGTAGGGGAGCAGTATCACTCATTTTCTTTAGCAAGAGGAAAGTGTATCGATCTTTACAAACAAACTGAGATCTGACTTTCTAAACTCCTGGTTGTGCCATTGCTGCTCTAGCTTGGAAAATACATCCTTTCCCTACACTAATTCTCCACCACTTTTACCTCTGCCTACCCAGGTAAGCCACTACTTGAAACTGTAGTTTAAACAGGGACTTCTAACTGTATAACGTATATATTTATTGCTTATTCTTTCTCACATTAATGTTAGTCCAATACTAAATTAACAAAAACCTCCAAATTGTTTCGTAAATATTCCATATGAATCCTCCTGATAACGCTACCAAATTCCCCACTAATTCCTCATATTTAACAAACTAATTCTTGTTAATCTCCTGTTAGCACTCCTAAATCCCTCATAAACTCCTCATATCTGGACACCATTTCACCTACAACTTACACTCACAATTTGCGCTAGGTGAATTGGTGTGTGTGTGTGTGTGTGTGTGTGTGTGTGTGTGTGTGTGTGTGTGTGTATATGTATATGTATATATATATATATATATATATATATATATATATATATATATATATATATATATATATATATATATATATATATATATATATATATTACACCATTCTATTTTCATATTTTACAATTTAATTAAACTGATGTACTATAAATGTCATGGAGTTTTCCTTCTTGGGTCTCCACTGAAAAGGGTTCTTTCAAGCCCCAGTCAGACGTTCCTGGTAAAAAAATGAAACTCAGTCATTTAATCAATCAAGTAATTTAACTGGCTTTGCTTCCAGGGTACATACCCTAGTAATAGAGGATCATTAGACTAAAAGAATGTAATGATGTGGTAATGTCTGCCCTCATCATGCTCTGATTTGCATTTTCTGGTATTCTAAATGCTATTATCAGAGACAGTAAGGGTCATCATCCAGCTTTTGGGTGAGTCGATATCATGGGTAAGCAGGCTTAAGGGAAAATAGTTCAGAAAGGTCATAAACGTTATAGGAAAGTGAGTGATATTCTTAGGTTGTCTGATGATCGAGTTACTTCACATGACACCCTTTGTGTCACTAAATATTTTAATGCATAAATGGGGAACAGGGGTGAGTGTGTTATTAGTCAGGATACATTTTCCTGCATTATGCAGCTTGCAACAGCTGGTCCAAGTACCAGATATAACCAAAAGCTTGATAATATAGTGCATACAGAAGGGATTGTCCATGACAGAAAGACAATGTTAGGATGACACATGTTCAGTGACAAATTTTATAATTAAGCATCTTGAAATAAACTGTCATGTTGATGCATGGAAGAAGAAAAAATGACATTTTTTTCAGGTACTCATGTCTTGATGTCTTGATCTTTCGATGGCTGTAGACTGAAAAAAAAGAACCACCCTGAAATGATATTCGACCAGTGCAATGTCATTTGCAGATTCCCTGGCTGTCCTGTAAGGGGGGGGGGCAAACAAGGCAATACAGGAGCAGTAAATAATGTGCACTCTAGCAGACAGAAATCAATGCTTTCTTGATATTGCTGGGCCTCAACCTTAAAAAAATTGTGGACGCTGAGGACAGGAACCACAGTTACACACTAAGATAACCAGGGAGTGAAACATTTCTCCACATCTCATATTTAAAATACTGTTTTGCAGTGATAACTGAGAAAACAGCAACATGGTATGCATTCCCTTAGAAGCAGGAGAGTGTTAAATATGGCTAATAAAGTAAAGTCATTGCAAAGTATTGCATAGAACTGGGAATATGAAAATCTGGTACCTTCAAGTTGTACTAGGTAGGCAGAGAAAGCAATGCAAGCTCTGTAACAGGCTACTGTGGTGCTTGTGTTAGTTTTGAGAAGTGAAAATAACTTGTGGGATGTTATTTCATGCAGCGGGCAGCGAAGTGGTCTCACATTTAGCCAGGAAGGAACATCTGGAGAATGAACATTCACAATGCAAATGTTTTGATGTCTAGAAGTTACAGGATGAGATGTAACCATTTTTCTGTGAATTTTAGAAATATGTGCTATATATAGTAAAGCAGATATTGGTAGTACATTTAAAAGATAGTTTTTTGGACAATGTGAAAGATGTTATCTTGCATATGGCAATTTTAAAAGAGTTGAGAAACATTTGGAGATGTTAGTCTCAGTACATTACAATTTGGATAAGAATGCCTTTCATGCTGTTAATACTGACAGCATAGACAATAAGTGGTCAGTGATTCACATGGAAGTATCAGGATCCTGATGGAGGGAGACATGGTAGTGTCCCATGTAGCTACTTCATTACACATGTTTTAGATGGTCAAAGTGGATGGTGTCTCTTTATGAGGCATTGGAATTGATCTATTCAACCTAACAGAAATGCTAGACGACGCAAACAGTAAGCAATTCCACTGATACAGCCTAGGATGTGGGAGGGGAAGAAACAGATATCTTGAGAAAAGGATGATACTAGGAAAAAGCATGAAGATGGTTAGGTTTAGAGAGCTAGAGAGGAAAGGAGGGGCAACAGCACACACCTGGAGTGCCAGCTTCTTACACAGATTATAAGTGGTTTGTACCGCAGCAGGTAAATAAACTTATAGAATACAGCACTTCCAACACTATCAATGTGCTCAAATAAATGTACAAGTATAAAAGAAAGCTAATACATACATAATAAATAAATAAATAAATAAATAAATAACTACCTCCGCAAAGAACAACATATTAAATCCTAGTTTGATAAACTTCTATTTCATAATCATATTCTATCAGCTTTTAGATATAGTATTGGCAGATTTTAATTAATGCCATGTGATTTCCAGGAATCAACGACAGGACTTCAGTAAGCAATTTACTATCTCACATTTTGTATCTTGTATTTTAAGTAACTGTACGTTTAAAGTGTAGGGCAGTGTCTTCTGACTGGAAAATGCTTTCTATTTAAATTTTTACTTTTGTGATTCTTTTATCTGATGAAGTTCTGTTTACTAATTTAAGGAACAAAAGTGCTTATCTAATAATTACGCTGGTGTTGGATTTGTCCTTTTTCCTACTACAATGGTCTTTGTTTTTGTGTTAGTTTGGTTTTGGTTGTAACAATTCACTTGAGTTTTAAGCATGCATAATTAAATAATTCAATTAAATCATCAATGGATAATCCATTTAAAACATGCAAAAATATTGAAAATGTTAATAAAATGTTTAAAAAGTTAAATATAAAGTCCAAAACCACACTATTTATTAAAAAGACCACATCAAAGCAGTAACAATATCAAATAAATAACCTGTTCATCTACATCATATATAAGCAGAATTAACCCATGAAGTAAAAATCAAAAAGTAGTGGCTTTTCTCTTCAAAACACTTGCAATAGAGACAGAATCATTCAACCTAGGAAATACTCCAGGGTCGAGTCTCAGTTGCCATAAAAGTTCTTTGTATGTCAAGATGTTGTCAGCATCCTCACTCTCCTGAAAGTAATAAACCTTATCAATAACAAAAAATAAAATTTCTTAAAATTCATACCCTTAAGCTGGACAAACATTACATGTCACTAAATATATCATCCTCATGGTATCACACATACATCTAGTTGGATTGGCCAGTGTCCTCTCATAACCATCAACCAGTACATATTGTCCATCATTAATAAACCGACACAATTTACAATACCAGCATGCTTTCATGCAGGTACCCTTACCAACTATTAACACCCAAGTGATCCATTTCCAGGATATGCTTCAAACTAGGACATTTACTAAAAAATATTCTAGGATGGGTATCAAGTCTTTTCTTTCAGTTCTGCTTCAAAAATAGAGGCCCATTTATGCTCAGTTGTTGTTGTATCTTTCGGCTTTTCCCGGTTAGGGGTCACCACAGCGGAACTCCGGTCCGCTAATGATTGGCAGTAGATTTTTACGTACCAAGTTGCCAGCCCTGATGCACAACCTTCAACGAAGGTACGCCCATTCATGCATGTCTCCACACAGAAGACGCTTTAGCTGAGAATCGAACAGGACAATGTCTTACTGTGAGGCGACAATGCTACCGCAGCACCACTACTGCAGCATAGTGTCACTATTTTTAAAAATATCCTTCTGATAAGGAAGATTCAAAGACAATCCCAGGTAACAATTAGTAGAAAATGTTGAATGACTCAATAAAGTGTTGTTCTCCCCTCCTATAGACTGGATCAAGGGGCAAAATCTATTCCTACATCTGTTCAACATCTCTAATCTAATCTCTTTGAATAAAACATTTAACCTTTCTCTTGAAACAATGCTGTCAGAAAATCCATTTCTCTATCAAATTTGATGTTGTCACTTATGATCCTAGATAGCTGGACCATTCTCCCCTTCATAATACTCTTTTTCTGATGAAATGAGTGACAGCTTTCAAAATGTAAATATGAGTTAGAGAACTTTCTAAAAATCTTCTTTCTAAAAATCTTCAAGGTAAATGAGACAAGGACAGTATTCATTCCCAATGTAACATCCAAACAGTGGATGTTAAAAGAATCCACATGATAAGTAAAACAAAAAACATCCAAGGTTTCTTCTAGGCAGGATGTAAAATACATACATTGCTGCATTGTGCCCCTCCATAAAATAAGAGTATCATCCAAAAACCTAAAATATGCCTGAATGGATGAATGATTAAAGGCAAGAGGGAATCACACAATCATCCATTCAATAAGCCAAAAATGCATTTGCATATAGAGGGGCACATGCAACTCCCATGCCTGCATCAAAAATATGGTGAAAAAATTCACCCTCAAATTAAACATAATTATTATTTAAAACAATTTCCAAAAATATCTCAGTGATTTTAATATCATTGATAGAAAAGCAATCAAAGAATGCCACCATTCTTGAAAAACTGATTAACATTTCATTATGCAGAATAACAGTATATAAATTGATATCTATATTTATAAAAATAATGTCATCAAAATACGGCGCAACAGCCAACTTCTCAAGCAACTACCAAGAGTCACAAAGAATATGGAGTTTGTTATTCAGATGTAATTTACAGTTCTTATCTATAAAAACAGCTAATGGTTCAGTCCTGGAACCCTTTCCTGAGATAATAGGTCTAAGTGGGGATTGACACAACATCTGTAAATCTTAGGAATTTCAAAAATTGATGGAATAATTGGTTTAGGAACAGTAACAAAATTTCAAACTTCAACATCCATAGTACCTTCATACACCAAATCCATCAGTATCAAATCAATCTTACTATATGCAATATTAATCTTATTAGATACCATTCTACATGTAGAATCATTAGACAATACCTCAAGTATTTTTGAAGAGTAGTCAACAGTGTCCATAATCACAACAACCTCACCTTTATCAGCATTTCTCACTCATAAATTACTGTTGTTCCTTAGCTGTTTTAAAATTGTTCGCTCATCCAGAGAGATGTTTTCAACAAACCAATGTGAAGGAGAATAAATATGTCTACATTGGTATTCACATACTCTTTCTAATGCTGCCCACAAATGGGTTAGAAGGGGGCAAAAATACTCTACTTAAATGTAAGGTCACACAAGTTAATTGGTTTGTCATCAAAACTAATCTTAAGTTCAAGATTCTAGTAAACAATTTCAACTGAAACAAAACCTTAGTAATATCAGCCTTAAACTCAGAAACACATGTGAACCCTTTCTCCAGTAAAGACAGCAGGCAGTAGGGCAAATTTAAACCAGACAGGCTGAAAATCTTAAAGATGTTAACTTTTAAAAGCATGTCTGTTGCATCATCAGTACTAGTACAGGGACTGTTCATTTCCTCCTGCCTTTCCCTTTGCCCTTACCGGTGTCCTGAACTGTGGTCCATTGATGTCTGTCCTGATCCTTGAAATAGTCCATCACAGACTGATGAAGGGCCGAAGGTTGTTGCTGGGCTAATTTCTCAGATCGCCACACTATCATCAGAATCATGACACACCAAATTGGGATTGTCAACATAATCACTAGAAAGTCTAAAATCAGCAACAAATGCCTTCTCCCCTACAGGGTCTGGGATAGGCATGCTGCTCATCCAGTTTTTTACACTTATGACTACAGTTTTGTTAAATAGAAATGCCTATTTTGTTAAAAGTACCTTTGTATGATCAGTGTGAGAACTAAACAAGTCATTGCTAATAGAATTGTTGAATACCTTAATTCTGTGGTCCAAAACAGACTTCTTCCACTTATTACCATCATGGATTATTAGCTTTAAAAGTTGCCTCCACTGGAGTCAAATAAATCTAAGAGTTCCTTATGAAGAAGGGATCAGGCCTCAAGCCTATTAGGGTATGCCCAAAATTGCAAACCTCATAAAATGTGTTTCCTATGAACATACTCTGCTAAATAACTGTTATAAAGCTGCAAACTTTGAAGTTTGTGAAGTTTTCACTTGAACATCTCCAACTGCATCTTATGAGACCCAAAGGAATTCAAAGTAGGAGTTGCAAAACTAAAATACAAAGGTTGCAGCCAGACATCCAAATTAAATTTCCTCTAAGACTAATCGAAACCAGACACATCAGTGGCATTGTATGAATCACAGTATGCAACACTTTCTTCCCTCAGAAGCTCAGTGTCTGCACTGGATATTATAGACAATCCACTGTCAGGATCTAGCATCATAAGAGGAGCATATTTAGCTAACTGGTAAAACAAAATAGTGAGATCACCTGGTAGATTACTTCCCTGCGTACTAAATAGTATGCTGCACTGTGTTGACATACCAGGCAGACCACAAACAAAGAACAAATACCATGTCAACAAAAGTAGGTGACAAAACTAACAAAATAAAACAAAGGACCACCCAGATAGCTGACACATAGTGTTTGTTAAATAGAAATGCGCTTTCATTCTGACAAAAGAGAACTTCATCAGAGTAAAAGCTTAGCAAAAGCTTAAAATTTAAGCACATTATCCCACCAATGAAACCTAATAATTCATGCATACATAAATAAAAAAAATCAACTAAGGCATTAGTGAACAACCCATCTAAAACATACATAATTATTGAAAAATGATAATAAAAAGTTAAAAAAGTTAAATAAAGTTAAATATAAAGACTGAAGTCACAGAATTCATTAAAAATAGCACATGCCACACCAAAGCAGTAAAAATGTCAAATACATAACCTGTTCATCTATATTACATATAAGTAGTGTTTTTGTCTTCAAAACTCCAATTGAATGACAGTGTAATAATGTACAATGATTGCTTTCCAAAACTACTGTAACTGTAAAATGTATGTTTACATGAAAATGACCCCAGTTTAACTTAAAATGGGATACTTTGCATTATTAAAATTCAAATATTGCTTGGATTAATCAGGATCATATTTTGGTATAGTAGTGCCTTGCATAAACTTTGCATAACAGAAGAAAATGTATTTTATACATACAGATCTGAGTTATACATGTTTTAACTGACTACCCATATGTTTCTAAAGAATTCCAGAAGAATCATCATGCACCAGTCTGTTTTCCCCATTGTGAGCACTTTGATATTTTTATTATAGCCAACCACATATTTGTCATAAACTGCAGTGGTATAACTTTATTGTTTTTGCACTATGTATGCAAGGAATATCAATCTGCTAAATTATTTGTTAGATGGCATAATAAAGTTTTTTCCATCTGGAATTCACCAATGATGTTAATAAGAAACGTGCCAGTTGAAGATATTTCTGTATTTTAAATTTGCAGAGTATGTTGAAATGACGTCATATTGAAAACATTTAAAATGCCAGTAGATAAGCTGCACCGTATTATTTTTAATTTTACTGTTTACTGCAGACATACAGAAGGTTGAGGTAATGTAGAGATTCTAACATGGATTGTATTTGTAATGTAGAAAAATGATGTTGTGATTAACCTTCTATAAAAGGTATAGCATTTGTAGTTCTAACTGATATATTTATTAAATATTATCTTACATGATCAGAAAATTCTAAATCACAAAGCCAGGTGGAATGTAGAGCAGGTCCTTCAAACGGAAATCCTGAAATACAACACAAAAGCGTGATGGACCAAACAATGGCTTGAGTAGTGGCAAAAATACACAATACAATAAAAAGAAAAAAAAAAACATTTAATTCGTGAGCGCTTTTGCGGTGTGATGAAGCAGTGTATTTCTTGAACTGTGAAAGCACTCCCGAATTAAATGGTTTTTGGTCTTTTTATTGTATTGTGTATTTTTGCCACTACTCAAGCCATTTTTTGGTCCATCACGCTTTTGTGTTGTAGAAAATTATAAATGTCATAAAAGCCAGACAGAATATGTTGTTAATGCATCAGAATTTATTTTGCATCACTGTTAGCGTGCATAGACAATCAATCATGTAAAGGGGCCAGTCTGGGTACTTTTTGTTGAATACTAACTTTTGTGTTGGGGTACTACACAACACAACATCAGCAATAGTTGTTCTTGAACAAAGTTGTTTCTATTATACAATATGTTCATGGCTTTGGCTTAATTTGTTTGTGTCTTTCGGCTTTTCCCAGTTAGGGGTCGCCACAGCGGAACTCTGGTTCGCTAATGACTAGCAGTAGGTT
The DNA here is from genome assembly GCF_019279795.1 of Protopterus annectens. Lineage (NCBI taxonomy): Eukaryota > Metazoa > Chordata > Ceratodontiformes > Protopteridae > Protopterus > Protopterus annectens. The sequence continues at coordinate 1,400,003,534 of NC_056739.1, read as the reverse complement.
TTTACGTGCTGGCTTGCCAGGCCTAACGCATAACCTTCAATGAAGGAACGCCCATTTACGCATGTCGCCACACAGAAGACACTCAGCCTCTAACTGAGAATCGTACGGGCAACGTCTAACTGTGAGGCGACAATGCTACTGCAGCATTTGGCTTAATACTGTCTGTTATTTGAATAATGCTTAATACTCCTACTGTATCAGGCCACATTCTAATCAACTGAATATTGTGTATATTAAATTAACCAAAATAGTATGAAGGAAAGTAAATAATGAAATTATATTTTTAGTATTTTACAATAGGTAAATGATCAGGCTCTGGCATGGAACCACATAATAATAGAGTGCCAGAAATCAATGATTTTATTATGAATGACTAATACTTCTGTTTTAAATGTTGTGCAAACAGTTGCCACCATGTTATGTGTTCTATGTTTCTAGTTTCAAGGAAGAAAGATACCCTGAAATGACTGAAAACAAAGAAAAGGAAAAACAATGTATTAGGCGGTATCAATGCCTTGCAGATGTACAATGCAATGGATGTAGTTATTTTGGTTTATAAAAGGTCAGATAAGCACTTGGCAATCAAAGAATGATTTTGGCAAATGTGAACTTCTGTACAGCATTGAACAGAAATGATAATACAGAGAGTATCAAGTAAATGCTGAAAACTATCATAGCATCAGAGTTTTGTAAAATAAACTAATAACAGGATCTAAGATTAGTGAATGGCTGGAGCTGTCCTGATAAACTGCATATTGGTGCAGTCTATGGCCAAATCATCATACGGCATCAATGGAGTTGACATCTGGGAACAAAGACATGAGCTGTCTGGAAGAGCTATAGTTTTGATTAATTTATTTTATAGGTAGTAAAACACAGCATACTTAGAGATCTTTTACATGGTATTCAAGGATTCATAACTTGCTTTAAGTGGGTCTGAATTGTCAGAGAGGAAATGGGGATAAAGGCTGATGTGCATAGGCTGTGTATCAGTTTGTTGTGTAAGAGGAGCAAAACAATCTGGGATTAATTTGTCATCTTTTGATTTCCAGATGTGGATTAATGCTTGTTGAACCTTATGGGTGTTCCATTTAGCACAAAGATAAAATTGAAAAGAATGTTTTTTTGAAAGTTATGATTCAGCAAACATCAGTGATCAACATCAGTGGACATGGGACAGACATAAGGCAGTTTCATGATACATTAGAAATAAATTAGTATAAAGGCTGTTGAAGAAGTAAAATCAGTAACTTATCCAAGAGAATGGGAAGTGGCTATTCTAAGTGGTTGTAACAGTCCTTAATTATAGTTAGAATAACCATAAGCTGGAGAAAATACAGGGAACATATTTTGAAGAAGAAAGGATAATGTGACTAATGGTAGTCTAGTAAAACTGGACAAACTGAAGAATGCATGATACTCTGATACAGGCTCAAGGATAGGGATAATGACCTGTAGATCTTAAATGAAAGGGAAGGTGGTGGCTGAATTGACTGACTCCATCTCCTGTGACATTAAAAATATATTATTGCTCCACATATGTGTACTTGACCAGAGGTCAGTATGGAGCATGGACATTTCCTAGGTACAGGGATGGCATACAGTACCTGAGTGGCTGCAGCAAAGTTTGTATGTAAGGCAGATAACCATCAGATGTTGAGCCAGTGCAGGAAAGGAGGTAGATGGACATTTTGACTTGGCTGCACAGAAGTTTTTAATGTCTGTCCAATAAAATGCAGTTATAAATCTTTCTAGTAGAACATAGTTAAAAATCTTAGTTTTGGTTTTGTCTATCCTGAAGTGTCCTGGCAAAATATGATTTATGTGTCATTTTCATCACAAGTGATGTAAAGGATTATAGAATTAACAGCTGACTCATTATTTTCTCTATCTTTCTCTCTGTCTTTGCTTGCCATACGTAATAAATCATCATTAAACTCAGCATATTGGCATGGATTGGTACCAATATTCTTCACTTTTTCCTTTTCTTCTTCTATTCATAGATTACTGGGCAATCAGTCTGCAGACTATTACACACCTAGCCAATAACAAGACAGTGACCAAGGGTGAGAATCAAACCTTGCGCCTTGTACTTGTGTCTGTGAGGGAGCACCTTTACCATTATGCCATCCCCCTAATCCCTGGCTGTTTCCGGTGGCCCTGCTTAATGTGTCATCCTCTCACTGTATGTTCTTGACACCTTCATTGCTTAACTGGAAATCACTGCAGTCAAGATCACTTTTATCCATGCACTGATAACATTTTGAGCTAAGAATACAGGTCCAGGTATTTCTTCTAAACCTTCTTTCACAAATGTCAACTCATGACAGTGATTTTTTTTTTTTATTTTGTAGTTAGATTTGGCATTTCAATTACTTTTACTTCTGTAACTTCAGCCTCTTTTCTGTGTGTAAGAAACTCCTGCTAAGAATCCCACATCTGACTAATCCTCTGTTTTCACATTACAGAGGGAAACATAGGACTCTATTCAGGTTCCCCTTCCCTTTTTTCTCTTAGTGAGTGCATAACTATGGTGCCCTTCCTGTTCGTCTCTGCACAGACCTATTATATAACTTTAATGGTTGGATCACAAATAGACAGTGCCTCTTATTCTGCCTTATTCTGACTAATGCAACCAATTATCTAACTAATTATTGTGAGAATTTAAAGACACTAGACACATTAAAGGCATATTCTCTATTTTCCACACACAAGATGAAAACTGCACAGTGTTAACACTTACGGGAATGCATTTTTCATTATTATGTTACAAGTTCAGGAAGTGCTTTAGATAAACTTCTGAGACATATTGTTTGAATGATATATTTTGTTGAAAGCATCTAAATGCACTAAAATGCCAGCATGTTAGATCGAATTACTGATGCATTATTAAGTGGAAAATAAAATCAGTTTTTATGTGCAGATAAGGTAAACTAAATAAATTTAAAACTAATATATTTTCCATGAAAATTGGAGAGTGACATAATGTCAGTGCTGACAGACATACAGAGCAGTGAAAAGAATGTGCTTTGTTTAATTAAAAAAATGTCCCTAGCCAGATTCAGTGACCCAGCTTGTGAGCAAAACATATCTACCTCTGCTCTAATGGCTGCTTCCCTTACAGATGATGCTTCATGATGGCCAACTCATTACGCCCCCGGGAGAGATTTCCTTCATAAATGTGAATGGGAATGCTTTGGCTGGTCAATAGCATTGGCATAAAGCTATAGATAGAACAGTCTGATAAATCCAGCAAATAAAGCCCAGAAGTATATAAAATGAACTAAACTTGCCAAAGCTTATCATGTGCTATTTTATGTGACAGAAAAAGCCTACTTTATCTGTTTGGTGCCCCTACGGTATGCAGTGTCATTATTTAACACTGTTTTGTCCAATGGGATTTTAAATAGCCACTCCTGTTTAACAAAATGTTATAATTCACTCTGTCTAAAATTCTTCATTTATGGCAATAAATATATTTTCTGTTAATACATGATTATAGTGACGCATAACTGTTTCGTGACGCTGATGTTTTTGTGTATGTCCAATGTTTTTTCCCCTCAGTTTTCTCCTGTAAGGGAGTCTTTGCCTCACTGGCATTTATCCAGTCAACAAAAGTGAAATATATAATACTAGTCTTATTCAATGGGTGTAGAGCTTTCAAATACCAACACTAGTTAAAGGAGGGTGAGTAGACTTGGGCCAGAAAATGTTGGGTATTAAAGTGGGGTAACTAGTAAAAAGTAGGCTTATCTAGAATTAATGAAATAAAACTGCATGGAAAAGCAGAAATACAGCAGCTATGGTACCTTAATGACAAAATGTGTTAGGTCTGAGCACTACAGACACCATACTTATAATATTATACATGAAGGTGGAGAGTATTCACTTATTTTCTTCACAATATTTTCACTCCTCAAAACGTATCTTCATTCATTACTTGAGCATGTTGCTTGTTTAGGATGTGTGTTGTATCAGAGTAACAATGTTTTCTTTTTATTTCCATGTCTTATTTATTTTTCTGTCTGTCTGTCTATCTACCTATCTATTCATCTGTTCATCTATCTAATTTCTTATTGCTTTGTTCAGAAAATTCTAACTGTGCATAGCCTACTTTCAATGGAGACAGCAGGAGAAAAATTCTATTTAATACCTTTTAAGCCACTGGCAACATATTTTCTCCCACTGTCATTTCATTTCTTTCCTCCACAATTTTCTTGCATGTATATATATATATATATATATATATATATATATACACATATATATATATATATATATATATATATATATATATATATATATATATATATATATATATATATATATATGTGTGTGTGTGTGTGTGTGTGTGTTAGCCTTATCTTCTTTAGGTTTCTGCAGAAAGTAAAGATTACCAAGTAGGATTTTCTCATTCAACAAAAATGCAACTAAATAAATAAACAGACAAATATGCTATTACAAAAATACACAATGTATACTA